>NW_028328064.1:5352352-5532204 GCF_054136105.1 Typopeltis vanoorti
GGTTATACTTTTTTTAAGGACCTGGCTATTTTTTCTTATGTGCCATGGATGTAGGGTATGGTGATGGCATTTCTGAAATCCTTCTGAAGAGATGGCTGAGGAATGGGAGAGGAACTGATTATTTTTTTAATTCTGTAATTGCCAATTACAATTCTGTAATTGAAAGGTTATCATTAGGAAGGCGTGTTACTAAGGTGTCTAGGAAGGGTAAACTATTGTTATTTTCCTTTTCCATCGTAAACTGCATTCTTGGATGTTGGCTGTTGAGGTGACTGAGGAAGGAGTAATGTCTAGCATCCTGGAGGATACTTTTTTAAGTAATGTGTCTAGGCCATGAGGCCAAATAGAGAACGCATCATCTTTATCTTAGTCAGATTAGAAGGTTTGAGAGGGGGGGGGGGCGAGTCTATGGCTCATTTTTCAAAATTTTTCATGTAAAAATTGGCAAGAGGGAATGAGAAGGGGAACCCATATTGGTTCCCTCTATCTGTTTATAAATTTCGTTCTTCCAAGAAAAATAACCAGAATTGATGGCAAAGGAAAAGAGATCTAAGATATAGGAAGGAAAAATGTTTTTTAAGAGTGTTAAGGTGTCATTTAAGAGAATACTGGTAAATAGTGAGGTGATGTCAAAGCATACCAATATGTCTGTATTATTTGAAGTTAGATTTTCAATCAGGGTTTCAAAATGGATAGAGTTTTTAAATAGGATGTGGTAAGTCCAGTGAGGGGAAGTCAGAGATTTAGCCAGCTGCTTTGACAATTTGTAACATGGTGCATCAGTGGCATCTACTATAGGTCATAGGGGGGAATTAGGTTTGTGGATTTTTTGTTAAACCGTATATTCAGGGGAACAAGAACCAGAAGTTTTGAGTTTTTTTTGTAATGTCTGGTGTCCAGGAGGATACTTTTTTAAGTAAGTTTTTTTAATTTTTTAACTTGTGTTCTAGTGGGGGTGTAGGTAGTGCAATCTCAGAGGATAATCTCCATATTTCGATTATATTCCTTGACATTAAGGACGACTGTGGCATTACCCTTATCTGCTCTGGTAATGGTGATACTTTTTTCTTTCCATAATTTTCTGAGAGCAGTGAGTTGGGTTGGCCGGATGATAAATTACTTTTTAGAGGCAATGACTGGGCGAGGATATTGTTGATGTCAAGTCTGATGTTATTGGCTGTTTCTGGCGCTAAGTGACAGATTCCACGTTTGATGTTGTACATTATATCTATCACTAGCACTTCTTTTGGTGCAATGGCAAAATTGTGGCTGAGGCTTAGGGTACTGACAGCATCTTCAGTGAGCATTTTTAGAGATAGACTGACTATTGTCTGGAGCAGTTGAACTTGAGGTTGTGGTTTCGAGTTAATGGTAACCTTTCCTAGAAAACCTACTCACACAGGCAGATACATTCAAAAACTCTCCCACTACACCTCCTCTCTCAACAATATGGCATTATTAAAACTAAGACAGCCCACAAGCTTTGGTCCAGTGGAACTGCCCTTTCAACTGAACTCAACCATATACAACTTCCTTTCCAACAGCCACAACAATTAGAATTAAAAAAGCATTTAACCATCACTGTAAACTTGCTACCCTTATCCGTTCTACCAAAGTTCAGCTCCCTCCTCTCTCAGTACCTGGAGTTTATAAAGTACCCTGTTCCTGCAAGCTGGCTTACTTTGGACAGACAGACAGGTAGATCAGCAACCATCCACTTAGAAGAACACAAATCAATATGTTTCACTTAGTATTGTGTTGTATTTGAGTGTGTGTTACATTAATTTTTTTGTAATCCCTGAAGATGTCTCAGTGACTCACAGTGACGTGAAACATCAGTGACGAAATATTGGAAGCAGGTAGATCAGCAAGCATCCACTTAGAAGAACACAAATCAAACATCTTCATTCACGACTATGGTCAATCTGGCCTTGCAGGCCATGTTTTGGATACAACCCACAGGATCTCCTAAAAAAAAAACCACCATGCTCCTCCATAGTAAATTCAAAAAAGAAAGTTTTTAGGTTCTGCAGCAGAACTCAGAAATCAACTGAATTTAAATAAATATGGTTGCATAAAACTTCCCAAATTTTGGGAAACATTAAGAATACCAAGCAATTTTAAACCTGGTTTTACTCCATTTCCCAAGTAAGCAAACAGACAAACAAGTCAAGTTTGCGCCTGCAAGTGATGCAAGTCTAGCTGATCCTACACATAGTGCAAGACTAAGGCAACTCATGGTAAAGGTGGCATAAGCTCTGATCACTAATCTTAATATTTACCCTTAATGTGTAGGATCAGCTAGACTTACATCACTTGCAGGCGCAAACTTGACTTGTTTGTCTGTTTGCTTACTTGGGAAATGGAGTAAAACCAGGTTTAAAATTGCTTGGTATTCTTAACATTTATTATACCCAAGGTAAAATACTTTCTACATTTTTATCTCCTCCAGAGATTTTTATTTAATAAGGTTAGAACACCTTATGGCAACTTGTTCTGGTAAAATACTTATTATTATTATTATTATTATTATTATTATTATTCAGGCCTCCAAGGAGGCAAAAGACTCATCGAGGGAGGTCCTTTCTAAGACATAAAGTCTGTCAAGACTCATCGAGGGGAAGTCCCCCCCTGAGAAACACAAAGTTTATCATACCACTCCTTAAACCCACTGACCGTTCTCGCTCCCACCACTCCATCAGGCAATGCATTCCACGGCTCAACCACCCTCCACACAAAGAAACCACTCCTTACCCTCTTGCTCACAGTTTCCTTTCGTAACTTCCAGGGATGGCCTCTTGTCATCACTCCTTCCCGCTGATCAACCAAGCGAAAGAACTCCCCAGTGTCAACCCTGTAACCACCTCTCAACAGTTTAAAAGTCTCAATCATATCACCTCTCCTTCTTCTATCCACCAAACTCTGCAGTCCACATTCTCTCAGCCGATCCTCATAACTATCCTTGTACAGTCCTGAAACCATCTTTGTCATCCGTCTTTGTATCCTTTCCACGGTTAATTTATCCCCTTCAAATCCTGGGGACCAAATCTGAGAACAATAGTCTAAGTGTGGTCTGATCAGAGACTTATACAACGGAATGATAACCCTCTTATCTCTGCAGGTCAGTGTCCTTCTCATAATAGCAGCAATCCTCTGTGTTACCTTCACCACCTTTGCAATATGTCCCCTAAACTTCAGGTTTCTATCAATCATCAACCCCAGATCTCTTGTCTCCCCTACTTCCTCCAGTATAATTCCTCCCATAGAGTATGCAGCATCCCATCGATGTTTCCCAAACCTCAAGACCTTACATTTTGCTGCATTAAACTGACACCCCCATTCATTTGCCCATCTATCTAGCTTATTTAAATCCTCTTGCAGGGCTACCACATCTGCACTATTACTAATAATCCTTCCAAGCTTCGCATCATCCGCAAACAACTGAATATCCCCCTGCAATCCACTGGCTATGTCATTGATATAAAGGTTAAACAATATAGGTCCTAGTACTGAGCCCTGTGGGACCCCACTTGTAACCCTCTGCCTCCTGGAAACTGCTCCACCATACACAACTCTCTGATACCTATCAGACAGCCAATCCTGAATCCAGTTGACCAATCTGACATCCAGACCCATGTGCTGCAACTTAAATATCAGCTTATCATGTGGCACCCTGTCAAATGCCTTCGCCAAGTCTAAGAAAATTGCAGTATATGCCTTTCCCTCATCTAATGCTCTTGTAACTTTATTATAAAAGGCTAGCATATTGCTAAAACAAGAGCGTCCTTTCACAAATCCATGTTGATTCTCACAGACAACATTACCCTCATCTGCCCAATGCTGTACACGGTCCCTCACTACTTTCTCCAAGATCTTAACAACTACTGATGACACACAGACTGGCCTATAATTAGACACTTCCAGTCTGTTACCACCCTTATGCAATGGCACTATCTTACCTTCCTTCCATTCCCTGGGCACCTTTGCCAAAGCCAGACTTTCATTGAAAAGCCACGTTAAAGGTATTGTCAATTCCCTAGAACATTCTCTCAAAACTCGTGGCGAAATACCATCCAGTCCCACAGCTTTACTGACATCCAGAGTACTCAGTATCTGAAACACACTCTTCTCCTGTACCTCCAGACCTCGTACCAGTCCTATCCCTCTAGCATTAAAACTGACTCTTCTAGGATGAAATACTCCAATAAAGTGTTCATTGAACAATTCCACTATGTCCTCTGCATCAGTCACTCTATTCCCATTTTTATCCCACAATATCATTCTTCCACAGTCATTTCTCCTCCTACTGGCCACATAGCTAAAAAATTCCCTAGGATTTTCTTTGGATCTTAGGGCCAATCTTCTCTCATATTCCAGTTTCGCTTTCCTTACCACACGAGTCACTCTTCTGGCCTGTGTCTTATATTCCTCATGCATCTCTTCACCTATCTCCTTATATCTCTTCCATAGCCTCTTTTTCGCATGCAATTCCTGTTTAATATTGTTTGTCATCCACTTTACTCCAAATTGCGCCCTCTTCTTCACTCGTGGTATACAACTTACCATTGCTGATAACAAATATTCTTTCACAATTTCCCACGCACTGGTGATATCCCGGCCTTCCAATTCCTCCCTCCATGAAACTTCCCAAAGTTGACGTCTAAGACTATTATAATCACCTGCCTTATAATTCCACATAAGTTCCCGTCTCTTTGATACTCCTGCATGTCTATTCATTTTCCAAGTCAAAACCATATGGTCACTCTCTCCAACTGGTGGGAGAGACGTCAACTCAGTTATTATCAACTCTTCTGATGCTATAACCAAATCCAAAATTTTTGAACCTCTTGTTCCCTCTGTTACATGTTGCCTAAGACATTTGTCCCTCAAGAATTCTAGAAATTCCATTCCCCTATTGTTACATGCATCTTCCTCTCTCCAATTTATACTACTGAAGTTAAAATCTCCCATAACAATCATTCTTCTTGCACTTGCCAAACTTAGCTGTCTAAACATCTCCTGGTCCCCATCCTCTGTGCTCCTGGGTCTGTAGCAACACCCCACTAAATATCCTGTCTTGCCTACCTCTACCTCACACCATACGCTCTCAAAATCATTTATCTCACTACCTTCCAAATTCTCCACTCTTAGAGGACATAGGTCATCACTTATCATAAGCAGCACCCCACCACCACGCTTTCCCCTCCTATCCTGACGAAAAATGCTATACCCAGCGACTTCTATTCCTGTTTTTATATCCCCTTCTGTCAACCACGTCTCAGTGATCGCAATAATTTTTGGCCAGGCTGATGCTATCTGCGCCACCAATTCCTCTCCCTTATTCCGGATACTCCTGGCATTAGTATACAGCATATAAATGCCATTGTTTCTATACCCAGCATTATCCCTTCTAGACTCCACTGGGCTCAGTCTTACCTGACATTGTCTCCCTTCTCCCAAGTATCCATTCCCACAAGAGGCCACCCCTGCTATCATCCTCCCTGGGACACACTGACTCGTTCAGAACAGCAATCTCTCCAGATGCCTACGTCCTTCCTCATTCAAATGCAAACGGTCTCTCGCAAACAACTCCTCTCTTTCCTCAAACGCACTCCAAGCATCCACATATACCAGTCCTCTCTTGTCACACATTCTCGCTATTATGCCATTCAATATCACCGCTCTTCTGCTCAGCTCATCATTATCATACCTAGGCAACACGCACACTATTTTTCCTCTCTCTGTCTTCTTCCGTACAGTCTCAAGCAAAAATCTCATATCTCTCGCTGCCCGACTTACATTACCACTCAAGTCATTCGTTCCTACCATCACAATCATCTCATCCACCCTTTCACTTCTCTTAATTGCCATAGCCACCCTTTCTATTGTTCCTCCTGGCAAACACTCCTCACGCATCCTATCCTGAACACCACGGATCATTGAGTCACCATACATTATACCTCTTACCATTCCATCGCTCCTATTGTTTCCATTCTCTCCTCTTCTTTCATTCCCATACCTCTCTCTTCTACTGTTTCCATTCTCTCCTCTTCTAGCACTCCCATACATCTCTCTCATTCCCTCTCTCCTACTGTTTCCATTTTCTCCACTTCTAGCACTTCCATATCCCTCTCTCATTCTTTCTCTCCTACTACTGTTTCCATCCGCTCGTCTTCTAGCATTCCCATACCTCTCTCTCATTCCATTTCTCCTACCGTTTCCATTCTCTCCTCTTCTAGCACTTCCATATCTCTCTCTCATTCCGTCTCTCCTACTGTTTTCATCCTCTCGTCTGCTAGCATTCCCATACCTCTCTCTCATTCCTTCTCTTCTACTGTTTCCAATCTCTCCTCTTCTAGCACCCCCATACCTCTCACTCATACTCCTTAAATTCTCTCTCTCTCCTACTCTGATTCGCCTTGCATTCATCTCTTCCATTCTCCTAATCTTATCTTTCATACTTCTGCTCTCATTCACTAGACATTCCACCTCCTCTTTCAACTCATCTATCTCCCGCTGCAGGTCAGTCACTCTTAATCTAAATTCACTCTCCCAAACAAAACCATCTCCTAAACTTCCACAGTCACTCACACCTTCCACACTATCAACCATTATTTTCTCATTCTCTCCTATCATACTACTCGTCTTCCTACATTCATTCTCCGTTCCTGGAGCAACAAAGTCGGATATCGATATATCTAATGTAGTTATTTCCTCCAACTGCCTGCATTTTGCGCACATACGCTCTCCACTCTCTTTAACAAACCACATATGTAATTCCTTAGAAGCATACATGCCGCAAGTACTGCATGCCACAAAGTCCCTTATGATATTGCTAATAATCGAGTTCTTAAATGGCGGAGGACTTGGCGTTACGTCACTTGCGACTGCTGCTGAATCCACCATCATTCCTTACTGCCGAGTAGCGTAATCCTTAATAATTATTCAATTAATAAATAAGAGGGGAAAAAAGTACAAACATCAGAACATTTAAGTACTAATATAATTAAATAAAATGAAATATAACTAAATACAAAGTAACTTAGCTTCGTTTTGTCTTCCACCGTTACGCGTTCGATTCTGACGGTACCAACATATATTATATCGCGACAGCAACTAACTTCTGAAAAACAACCACTGAAGTACACTCGTATTCAGAGAAACAATTCAGCACTCAAAAACGTATAAAAACGGGGGAAAAACGGACTATTCACCGATTAAAAATCACTTTCTTCTGCACAGCTCAAATTCACCGCCACGTGCTACGGCTACGCTAGCGCCCTGTATTACTAAATCTTGGTATTTCAAGCCTAGCTCCCACTGATGAGACCTCAATAAAGGTCGAAACTGGTCTGGGTAGTGGCCTCTTGCCTTTAATACAAAACATCATGCATCCCCTTCTTGGAGATTTGTTTTGGCATTAAGGGTAAATATTAAGATTAGTGATCAGAGCTTATGCCACCTTTACCACGAGTTGCCTTGCTCTTGCACTATGTGTAGGATCAGCTAGACTTGTATCACTTGCAGGCGCAAACTTGACTTGTTTGTCTGTTTGCTTACTTGGGAAATGGAGTAAAACCAGGTTTAAAATTGCTTGGTATTCTTAACATTTATTATACCCAAGGTAAAATACTTTCTACATTTGGGAAACATTAATTATCAAAAATTTCACCTTGCATCCTGGGTCACCTATAAATGCCCACAGAGGATAGGACTCACCTAGATAGGACTTTAGAGTCACCCATATGTTTCACTTAGTATTGTGTTGTATTTGAGTGTGTTACATTAATTTTTTTGTAATCCCTGAAGATGTCTCAGTGACTGAGACGAAATATTGGCAGCATTAAAATTAGTTTTAATAATTTCCGAGTGCTGTATATATTCCATTAAGGCTTCAACATGATGTCCTCACAGCACTTAAGCCTCAACACATGGATAAGAAATTGGCTGAGCAAGCAAAAGGTAATTCCAGAAAGTTCCTGTGTGGTAATCAAAAATAAAATATATTATGAAAAGAGAACTTTAAGGAAACCACTTGGCCAAATGAACATGGCCTGCCAATGACAGAAAAAAAAGAAACAGTTGAATTACTGAGTAATTGCTTCTCCGAGATTGTGTCATCCACATGGAAATAATGCAGTGACTGATGTGAAAACAGATGTAGATGAAGTGCAAGTGTTTAAGATCATTATGAAATCTAAATGTGGATACTGGCATGTGATGGAATATTGGGCATTGTGTTATGAGAAAGTGCATGACAGTTGGCAATGGACTTGACCGACCTTCTTAATTTACATCTTTTGTCCTCTTTGCATTCCCATTCCATTGTATAAGGTCCTAGATCAGCCAATATCTCAAGGGCAGTGGTTAATGTATTGCAGGGGTTTGTTTATGACAGTCAAAAATGGATGGATAGGAATTTAATATCCTGTGAAGAACTGTATGACTAAGTGAAGGGTTGGTCTGGTCTTTGTGATCTATATACTTTCTGTAGCAAAGCATGTTGAGTTAAAATAAAGGAAATGGCTACACTGATATTGCTGGATTTTGCAAAGGCATTTGACAAGATAGTGCATAGACAAACAGAGATATAGACATCAAAGAGTAGTATATAGTGTAATCGAGTCAAAGAGCAAACAGACAGGTGACACAGATTGGCACTGCACTTAGGCTGTTGTGTTTACATTAATGATGTTTGGAATGATTCGAGAGTGAATGTCCAGTTGTTTACTGAAGTTGTCAGTAATTGATAAAAATGATGTAGAAATCCTGCAGAAATATTTTAAATAGCTGACAGTGTAATGGTTGCTTGTTCAATGTGGCTAAATGTAAGGTTTTGCACTTTGGGATGAAAAGATTATAAACTGTTTATTACAGTGACTGGAATGAACTGTAATAAACAGCTTATAATATTTTCATCCCGTTGATAGGAATATACTGAAGAAATTGATGAGACTAGATATCTGAGGAATGTGGTGTACAGGAAATTGGGTTTCTTATTGATTATTGTGATTTTTTAGTGATGAAGTGATGGACAGGCTTCAGAGATAGGTGAGCAAGATTACAACAGGTCTGTAGAATGCTCCCTATGAAGAAAGGAAGATTGTTGAGTTACAGAATTTGTTTGATAGCAAGAAAAAGGGGGAATATGGTAGAAACATAATTATTATTACATGACACCTCCAGGGAGTCCAAAGACTCATCGAGGAAGGGCACCTACTCTACAACTGTTTCCACCACTCAATTCAGCAACTACAACGAACTGCAACTACACCATCGCCATCTACCGACAACCACCACCACTAGTATTTTCACAGACAATCACAAACATCCATGCCTGTGGCAGGATTCGAATGGAGA
The DNA here is from genome assembly GCF_054136105.1 of Typopeltis vanoorti. Taxonomy (NCBI): domain Eukaryota; kingdom Metazoa; phylum Arthropoda; class Arachnida; order Uropygi; family Thelyphonidae; genus Typopeltis; species Typopeltis vanoorti. The sequence continues at coordinate 5,361,713 of NW_028328064.1, forward strand.
GCAGATATGCTATCCACTCTGCCAAATGCCAAACGACAACGAACTGCAACTACACCATCGCCATCTACCGACAACCACCACCACTAGTATTTTCACAGACAATCACAAACATCCATGCCTGTGGCAGGATTCGAATGGAGAGCAGATATGCTATCCACTCTGCCAAATAGAAAAACGTTCACAGTACATAACAAGAGGAGAGAGATAGATATCATCCCTAGAAACTGCATAAAACATTAGCAGAGGTGGGAGGTTTTTTGCTTGAAGAAGGCAAATGAGTTGAATGATTTGCCTGAGGTGGTCAATGCCTGTTTATCCTGCAATAAGAGAGGACCCTACCGAGATGCCTGAGCCATTCTCTTATCCATATCACCAGTTTAATATCCATCCCCCATCTTCTCCAATTTGCACAACAGTATTCCATGGGGTATCCTGTCAAAAGTCTTATCAAAATCCAGAAGTACCACTGTTTTGCAATGCTTGATGTTTTAAAATGCATGTTCCCCCAGCATGGGTTTGGCTAACAGCTTATATAACAATTTGGTATGTATAAATTTTATTTTATTATATTTATTTTTTATTGCAAGGTGTCTTTAGTGAAGCAGGTAGCTCTAGCTCTACATTGTACTCTCAAAAGTATCAGAATAATCCAGCAGAATCACATATGATATAATTAGAGGCTATACAAATTATCCAGATAGCATTCTAGATACACACACACACACACACAAAGAAGGCATCACTAAGTACCATGCTCACTTTGAACTAAAATGATAAAAGAGCTTAACTTTGATCACAATAACAAAGAGTTCATGCTCAGTTATGGTTAAAATGGTGCTTAAATAACAAAACTGAGTTCTGGACAATAAAAGTTTGGGAAATTAATATTTTGGAGTGATCAATTTTGCTATAAGTTGTTTTCCTCATGCTGAAGTACCCAGTTGAATGTTGGATTAGATGGAATGGCATGAGGAATCATATGAAGGCCATTATCACCAGTAGAATAAAGGCAGTTCTGAAGAATGAAGAACAGAGATGAATTTCTCATGAACTTTATCAGAAGTGTGAAGTTAAAAAAAAAAAATTTAAAAAAAAGGTTATCATAGATACCTTTTGCTTGTGATACAGGCAAAAGATGAGCCTACCCAACTTATGAAGTAGGTAATATTTTGATTTCTCAGTTGTGCCAGTCCTTTTAAGAACATAGTATATGCCCTATGATGGTAATAATACCTAGTCTCTGAAATAGTGATTGTAAGAATCAGGAAGGTAGGTTTTCTATAAACACAAAATTTTAATTTCTTAACTGATCTTTGTATTGGCTTCTTTAATTGAAAGTGAGTTGGCCAGTCTCAAACAGAAGTAGTAGGAGGTTTTTCTCCTGAAAACTCAGCCAGATGACACATGCACTTAACAGACAAACTTACTATTATTAGTGGGCTGTAGATGGTAGGTTGTGTAGTGTGGAGTGACCTCTCACAATGACAAATAATAATCATATTAATAGCCACTTCAAAACCAGATGAACCAAAATATCTGCACAATAATTCATATGTAGCCTGATGATTAAGCCTTATAAAATAGAACTAAAACCTTAGAATAATATTACTCTGTTTTTTTTTTTTTATGGACCAATGAATTTAATGATAAATTATGCCAACAAGTTTCACCAACTGGACTGTTTGGCTTCTTCAGGGCATACAATGGTAAAGTGGTAAAGACAACTCAAAGTCGCTAGTACATAGAACATAAAGTTATTCTATGTACTAGTATAAAATATAACATAAATTAAAATTAGACTTTGAGTTGTCTTTAACCATTGTATGCCCTGAAGAAGCCAAACAAGGTGAAACTTGTTGGCATAATTTATCATTAAATTCCTTGGTCCATAAAAAAAAAATCAGTGTAATATTATTCTAAAATTAAGTTAGTGGCCAAAAAATTATACTCGCAATGAACAGAATTAACACCTGTTTACTTCTTGTCAGTGTCCTCATCATTGCCATAATCTGTTGTAACATCTTTACAGTTATAGCAGTGTATAGCTTAATTTTTAGTGCTTTTCCATTATCACCCCAGAATGCATAATTTTCTCCTTGTCCTTCAAGACAGTCCCATCAATGGTATATAAAGATTATCTTTAGTTTATAGTATAACCAAGTGAATAAATGTTCAACATCTATCTCTAATCCAGAGTATTTTAGTAATAAGATGTGACACCTTTTGACTACTTGTATATGGAAATATGACTTCTGCATTACTTCAACATTGGTATCACTACTGGGTCTGGCTCCTACTGATAAGACCTCAATAATGGTTGAACCTGATCTGGGTGGTGGCCCTTCTCATAATGCTTAGTATTATATATGCCCGTAAGGATATGTGATTTGCATTATGGGATACCAAGGCAATTGATGTAAAGTCATTAGCCTGTATAGACAAGTAGCCTAGTCATGAAGTGACTTGATACACAAACTTTGTTTGCTTACACTTGGATAAAGGATTAAACCAAGAATATAATTTCTTGGAATCTTTAATTTATAGTAAAACCAAGTGAAAAAACTTGCAACATCTTGTCAAATAGATTTGTCACCTTCTTGCAATAAGTCTAATCTTTAAAGGTACATGTGGCATAACTATAAACAACAAATTATGCAATAATCACAGTAATTAAGAAATTCAGACATTCTGTCTGAAAATAACAGTACATCATCAATGTGTAACATCATCATTTGCTTGGAAAAACAAGCAAATCAAAGAACAGGAATACAAGGTACATACAACAATCAGTTTACCAGTTAAAAGCAGTATGCTAGATATTAATATATTAATAAATAATGTTAAAACTATTTTTTGATATTTACATAATATTAAAATCTCCCAAACTTTTGGGAGAGAGAGAGAGAGAGAGATAGAGAATCATTCTGATTCAAATTAGGTCAATGTAAAAGGGCTTCACAACTTTCTTTGAAAAGGCATTCATATTTAAAAATGTTTCTATGGAGAAGACAAGCCTAATCCCCCCCAGATACTGTTTTAGTGTCAAAACTATGCTCTGCCAGATCAGACTTTTAAGGTTTCACATATTCAATGTAATATTGATGTTCATTAATTTTTTTTTTCCACAGAATGGACGCTGCCTAAAGTATGTGAAATTACATTCAAAGTTATCTAGTAAACACCAGCTAATGATAGAGGTGGCACTTAGTCTTTTGTAGATGGTAACAGATGAGAAATTTTGTTGATAGAAAATATGTGGGAATAAGCTGATACTTCTTCAAAATTCTACCAGTAGGTTCATAGATGCTAGAAATATAAGAGATTGGAACCCTGCAGTCTGTTGAATAATCCACTAGCTGTTGGAACATAGGAGTCAATTATCTGCTGGATTTGATGAGGGTTGTAACCATTTAATTCCATTAAAGTTTGATAATGAAAAGTTCTTGTTGTAAGCTTGAGGGAGAGGAGTATACATTTTGTGCTCTATTAATTAAAGACTTGATAACACCAATGTTTTGAGAGGTGTGATGAGCAGACTTTTGATGAATGCATCTGGCAATAAAGGTAGGTTTCAATAAACACTGATTGACAAAGTACCAGAGGCTATGTGAGTATGAAGGAATCCAAAAATGGTAAACTATCAGCATTGTCTTTTCCCATGGTGAGTTGAATTCATGGATGAAAGTTGTTGATTCATTGTAGGAAAGTGGTAAGTTCATTTTTAGAATAAGGCCAAACAGCAAAAACATCATCGACATAACAAACCAACCAAAGAGTGGGTTGAGAATAATGAATAGATGAGAACAAGGTATCTTCTAGATAGTTCAAAAAAATAGTTTGCCAAAGGTAGAAACAGAGCTACCCATGGCAGTGCCTTCAACCCATCTTTTCTTTTTTTTAAGCTGAAATATCCTGACTGCATAACAAAATCAAAAATTTTCACAACATCAATAGGGAAATCATCATATAGTAAACTAGTAGTGTCAGATAATGGAATGCTGTTAAAACGAGAAACAATGTCGAAGCTAACTAACATATCCAACTCTTGTATTTGAATATTCCTGATTTTTTTGGAAAATGTATAGGATTCTGGATGAATAATCTGTATTGTCCAGTATGGGCATTTAATAAACGTGAAAGAAATTTATCATTTCTATAGGTGAGAGAGTCAATACAATTCACAATGGATCTTACTGGACAACCTTTTTTATGAATTTTTGGGAGACCATGTAAATGAGGATCCCTTCCAAAATGGGTGTGTAACTTATCCAAAGTATTTTGATCCCACATAACACCTTCATCAAGAAGTTTATTTAATTATTTAAATTGTGTTTTTGTAGGTTATAACTAATTTCTTAATAGATGGAGTATCCTGAAAAAGTCAGTGTATCTTCCTCTCATAGTCTGCCTTATTCATTACTACTACAGCTTTTCCTTTTTCCACTTTCGAAATAGATATATGGTTCTTTTGTCTTAACAAAAATAGCACCTAATTTGTTTCTAAAGATGCTAATAAACTATGCTTTGAAGTAGCTGCTTTACTCTTTAGAAGCAAATTACCTCCATGTAATTTATCTAGTATTGAAATCCGTGCTTGCTGGCCTGGCTAAATAAGACACTTGCAGTTTCATTCAGGGACCCAGGGTGATCATTGGAAACACATTCAGCAGTAGTAGAAATCAAGATAAAGACCATCAATATAAGAAGTATTATTGAAAAACAAGTGGAACAGGCTGAAGAATGAGAGAGTCACATCAACATGATTGATGTTACCAAAGAAAACAAAACAAAATAAACAAGGCAAAAACAGGTGATTCTTCTAAATAACAACTATAAAATGTTATATATTAGGCAAAAATGAAGAAGTGAAGGAATTTTTGAGTATTAGAGACAGATAGAAGAAAAAGAAAAAATTGCTCCTCGTTGAAAATCTAAATAGCAGAGTATGAAATGAATACCAGACATACAAAAATATTGAATCAAATTCTAACCTTAGAGCTTTTCAAGGGAAGTTGAATTACTGATCTCATATAGAGGTGACAATGTTTTCCCTCTTGGATATTCAGGTTAATCCTCCTGCAAAACAGGCAAATCAGCCATATGTAATGGACAGCCATAATATATCATGCAGAAGGATTAAATGTTCTCTCAGAGCATTGATTATATTTCAAAGAAGCCAAGTTACTTAGCTGTGACAGGCCACCGAGCCTAACATGTAATAAAAAGTATGACGTAAAAATATATTGGAAAATTTGGAGAAAAGAGCAAAGCTAATAATAATGTTAAGCAACCACTGGATTTCTGTTCAGGAAACAGATTAATCATCAGTAATGCCATACTCCAAAGTAAAGATGTTCACTGTGTGCCTTCTCTCTCTATTTGCACGAAAAGAAGATACAAGACTATGTTATTATTATTTTATTATTATTATTATTATTATGTGACACGTCCCTCGATGAGTCCTTGGACTCATCGAGGGATGGCACTTACTCTACAATTCTGTCTCCACCACTCAATCTACCAACTAAAATGAACTGCAACTACACCAATGCCATCTACCGCCCACCACCACCACTATTTCTACAGACAACCACAAACATCCAAGCTCATGGCAGGATTCGAATCCCCAACCTTTTGGCTAGAGAGCAAATACCCTAACCACGCGACCAACCAGGCCAGCACCACTCATCAGTATAGATTATTGATAGCAGTATCTTCATGCTGATTCGAGTCATAAGAGTATACAGCAAATTTGAAATAGAAAGCGATCACCATTTAATTTTGAGCAGGATAAAAGTGTGATATTTTGTTGAACTATGCAGTATCAGCAAATGCAGAAGTGACTAATGGAATGAAAGCAAGTGTGATTGTGGGTGCAAAAAAAAAAAAAAAGCATGGATAACAGAACAAAAGTGAGCATGATTGTGTGTGTGTCTGAATAATAGAACAAGGGTGAGCACAATTACAAAAGAAAATACAAATGATGGGGTGAAATCAAGAGAGACCCCAAAAGTGAAAGAGAGTGAGATTACGAGGATGAACCATTTGAAGAACAAGTTGAACAGGATGGAAAATGAGATGAGGAATATGTGCAGTGAAATTAGATGTTTAGTGGATAGGAATGAAAGAGTACAAAAGATAGAATGAAGTAGATAAAAAGAGATGGTGAATGAGTCATTCATCACCTCTCATTCTCATCACACCATTATTAATGGTGTGATGAATAAGAAAGTTTGCAAGATATGTTTTTCTAGGAGTGAGGATTATGGATACTTTGTGATATGAGAAGTAAATGAACAGAAAAACTTTGTTGTGGGAACAAATTATTTAGTTGGACAGAAGGAGAATGTGATAAAAATATTAGCAAGTTATTGAGGAGAGTGAAAAGGTGACGTTAAGGAAAAGTTGTCAATGTGTTGTGACAACCTTTGTGAAAGATCAGGATAGTGGAACAGGTACAGCTGAAGTGCATGAATGAAGAGAAAGTGATAGAAATGATAAGGGTAAGAGAACAGAAATGGTGGGGGGCAAGGTTACAGAGATAACCTGATGTTGGAAACAGTAGTGAATGAGTGTATGGAGATGGTCTGAAATGAAAGAGTATTTGAGTCTGGGGAGAATGTGATAATGAGTGGGAATAAGTAGGTATGTAGAAATAGCTGCTTAGAGATAGCATGAGTAGGACTAGTTCTAGGCCTAAAAGGGAATTGCAGTATTTAGTACAATAATTTTTTTTAATGGCTGTAAAAGAAACACACATGTAAAAGAAAACCATAATTTATTAAATATTCTTATATATTTTTCTCAATATTCTCAAGTATCATTCATGGAGTAAGTAAGAATTGGCTACTACAGTTAAATTATGAACACAAGAACAAGTCATACAGCATGTGCATACTCATGTGTCTCAGTTGCAGCTGTACAAGTAGGAGGAAACACTATTAGAGTTCTGGAGAAGTAGATGTAAGTTATGTAATTAAAAATAAATTAAATAAACAATTAATATCAATCACTTCCCAAATCTTAGACATAAGCATACAGTCTGTTTTATTAAGATTAGGGCAATGGCATAGGGATTCACACAATTTAAGAAATAGACAATCAAATTTAAATATATTGTAGTGAACATCGTTGTTTGATTCCAGTGAACTATGTATCTAGTATCAATGGCATGAGAGGCAAGGACTGGACCTTCTGATTTCAGAAATCTTATACAATCTTGATGTTCTTAGATTCTCATCCCAGCAGAACAATGGCAAAAATACCAAGGATATGGGTGATAATTTATCCTTAATAGGTGCAAAGAAAGAAGACCTTCCAGGCTGGTTTGAAGGTGGTGTGGTATATAGATTATATTTATGAAGAGTCTTTGCTGTGTTCAAAAGTCCCTTTAAGGTAGGGTATGCAGATCCTTTTCATATCAGATTACAATCTGGCAGAGGGATGATAATTAACAATCATTTCCTGTATTGTGGTTTCATTATATCCATTAAGTAAAGGAGTAAGTTTTGTTTTATTTAATTCTTCTAACAGAAGAGATTTAGAACAAATTGTGCATGATTCATGCACCTACTTCTCTGGAACTAATAGTGTTTTCTCCTATTTGTACAGCTCCTACTGAGATGTGGAAGTATGCACATGCTGTATGACTCACTTTGGTGTTTGTAATTTAAATGTTGTAGCCAATTCTTCTGCTTTCTTCTTGAATGATACTCAAAATAAATCAAACGAAATATTATAGGAGTATTTAATAAAATCTAGTTTTCTTTTATAAGTGTGAAGCCGTTATTTAAAATATTGTACTATGTCCACCATGCAAGTTAGTATTAAACATCTAGTAATTGCAGTATTTATTTGCAAACAGCAGTAGTACAGAAATAACGGAAACAAAATTGTTTCACAAATTGAGTTTATTTGCCCAAAAATTGTTGGAATAAGCAGTATTATCATCATCTGACTTCCTTGGAGTCAAAAGACTCATTGCTGGAGGTCTATACTCTCTCATGCCAAAAGATCATTGAGTCATGCCTTGAACCAATTCACAGTTTCTGTACTCACCACACTCACACATTTCACTCTCCATTCAAATAACCTGCTTCTCACTCTCTTGCTAACACTCTCCTTATACAGCTTATATGCAAGGCCTCTAGTTCTTCCCTTCCCTTGCATCCCTCTACTCTATGAAATATCTTCTCCACATTAATCTGGTAACAACCCCCCTCACCAACTTACAGGTCTCATATCCCCTCTTCTTCTTCCTCTGTTCACAAGGGTCTGTAAGCCACATTGCTTCAGTCTCTCTCTTCATATCTGACAATCCATAGACCACACTAACTTGACAAACCTTCTCTGGACCTAATCCAATACATCCTCATCACTTTCCCCTGAAAACCAGGCAACCAAATCTTGCACAGTAGTCCATATGTGTCTTGATAGATGCCTTATACAGGAGAACCATAATCTCTTTGCCTCTGCATGTCAATGTCCTTCACATTATTGCAAAAATCAGTTGGGATGTGCTTACAATTTTAGCAATGTCACTCCTAAACTTTAAGTCTATCTCCCCCCCCCCCCCCCCCCCGAGATCTTTCGTCTCCTCTGCATCCAGATCTTACCTACAAAATTATAATACTTTGCAAAACATTAAAATGGTAGCTCCAATCATTTTCCCACTCTTATAAGTCTATTCAAATCTTCCTGCAAGGCTGCAACATCTGCTCATAATTTCATAATCCTTCCCAACTTTGCATCATCGGCAAACAGTTGCACATCTCCATCTAAGCTGGTCCCAATGTGATTAACGTAAAAGTTAAACAATAATGGTCCCAAAACAGATCCCTCTGGCACTTCACTAGTGATAATTATTATTATTACGTGACACCTCCAAGGGAGTCCAAGGACTCATCGAGGGAGGGCACCTGCTCTGCAAGTCACCATCCACCACTCACTCCACCCACTACAATGAACCATCATTATATTCACCAACGCCATCTACCATCCATCACCACTAGTATTTTCACTGACAATCACAAACATACATATCCACGGCGGGATTCGAACCTGCAGCTTTTTGGCTGGAGAGCAGATATGCTAACCACTTGTCCAACCAGACTGGCAGAAAATAATTAACAGTTATCTTTACATTCCAGCAGAAACATGTCTTCCCCCCCCTGACAAACTCATGCTGACCATCATAAAGAATACTGCTATTATCAACCAACTTCTGAATCCTAATCCACACCAACTTCTCTAATAACAATAACAATTAACAAAAACTTCAGACATGCAGATTGGCCTATAATTTGTAGCCTTGGTCTTATTCCTTCCCCTCTTTGTGAAGTGGAACAATTTTCCTTCCATCTTTCTTTTGTGACTCGCCCTGTTGCAAGACTCATGTTAAATAGTTGTGCCAAAAGTGCCATTAATTCCACAGGGCAAGGTTTTCCAGACTTTTTTTTTACATGGCCCAGTTATTTTAATACTTCATCTTTGTGACCCACTAATATTTTTATGGCCAATAGGTAAAATAAAACAGATTTGCATGTTCATAGAGTTTTCATTTATTATTATTATTATAATAAAGAAGCATTTACTCTTATAAAAATATAAAGAAATTAAACTAAAGCCGAGTAATTTATTAATGAGAAGTGTGATGCTGTTGTTTGTTAACTAGAAACTTCGGGTTTGGAGGAAAAAATGATAACTTTATTCTTAAATCCAGTTCAACTTCCAATCGGTTTCTATATTTATTTTTTAGAAAAACCAGTGTTGAAAAACCTGTTTCACACTTATAAGTTGCGACAAAAGGCATTAGAAATTTTATCGCTTTTTCTACTAAAACTGGGTACTCCTGATGGCAAGACATCCAAAATTCCATCAGAATTCTATATCTGAATTTGGCAGTTCTGTCTCAGATTGCACGTTCACTGTAAAAGGGTTCCTTATCCATGCTTTGTTGCTGTTGATTGGGGGGAAATATTCCTTCAGACTTGCCTGCAGTCCTAGCATATGTTACTTGATAAAAAGCTGAAATCTCATCCAGCATGGAACTCATATTATACTCTTTTCGTAATTCTGTTAGCTTTGTAAAAGATTTGCAATTCCCTGCTTCCACACGACGGGACCACAAACTGATTTTTTTTGTTGCAGCTTCCTCTTGCACTTTAAATACAGTTACATTGCTACCTTGCAATGTCAGATTTAAATTATTCAAAAAATCAAAAATGTCAGAAAGGTAAGCAACCTTGATTAACCAATTGACATCATGAAAACTGTCTTTGAATTCAAATATTACATCCCTAGCCACTGGGGGATGTTGGTCTAAGAACATTAAAACTTCATCCTTCATTTCAATAAGTCTTCTTAAAACATTCCCTCTTGACAGCCATCGCACTTTGCAGTGTAAAAGAAGATGTTCATGTTCACTCCCCATTTGCACAATGCAGAGAATTAGGCGACCCAACATTTAGCTTTCGTGCTCCCGTTCTGGGTCGTGACCCACCATTTGGGAAACACTGCCATAGGGCATTTCCTCAAGACACGTGGTGATATACTGTCAAATCCTACTATCTTATTAACATGATGTTTACCTATTTCTCATATACTTCTGCTCATTCATTATCAGTCCCTCCTCTGCCATGACCTCTACACTCCAACTTCTCTGATGTTGCCTTCGAGAGGTTGAAATACACTGATAATTGAATAATTCAACTATATCCTCTGATAGTAAATTTTCCTTCTATTGCTACATATTGAAAAAACTCACTAGGATTTTACTTAGCTTGATTGGTTAATTTCTTCTCATACTCAACTTTTGTTGCCTTTACCAACTGAGTTACCTTCCTGTCCTGCTCTTTATACTCTTCATACAACCTAATCATTACAAACATTCATCTTGTGATAATTCCACAGTGCTTTCTTTTTTTTTGTTTTCAGTTTCAGTTTCAATGCCCACCAGCATCTACATCCTTCCTGCTCAACTCCACTTTCCACGCTGTTACATAAAGTTATCTCCTAAGCTCACCATAATCACTAGCCTTGTAGCTCCACATATATCCCTTCTTTATAGACGTTCTCATGTGACTGGATCCGACTGAGGTGATCACTTTATGGTCATCCACTCCAACCACCGTAAAATTAGACAATTCATTCACAATCACATCCTCTGATGATATAACCAAATCTAAGGCTCTTAATCCTTGTGTGTCCTCCATTACGAGCTACAGAGGATGGGAATGGACAGTATATTGCTAAGATGGATCAAAGATTGGCTCTCTGAATGATGCCAGTAGGTTGCATATGATGGAGCAGTGTCTCAAAAAAGAAGGGTAACCAGTGGCATGCCCCCGGATTCTGTTATTTTTCCCCTGCTGTTTAACATGTTTGTAAATGATATATCATGTGGACTGACTGGGGGATCTTCAATTATTTGCTGAAGATGCAAAGTTGGGAAGAATTATAAGTAGCACTGCTAATGCTGAATCCCTTCCGGAAGATTTGAATAGACTTTTTACTTCGACAAAAGAGTGGGATTGTAGTTTTAATATCAATAAGTGCAAGGTGTTGCATTTTGGAGTGCAGAAATATAAGGCTGTATACTATATCAAGGGTGCCATATTACAGGAAGTGGATGAGATTACAGATTTGGAAGTGATGGTTGACAGTAGACCAACGTTTAGAGTGCATATTGCTAGCGTTGCAAAGGCTACACATCGTAGTGCTGCTATGATAAGAAGTACTGTGACATGTAAGGATAAGGAAGTGGGTGTGCCACTGTATTATTATTATTATTACCCCAAGACCTCATGAAGTCAAAGACTCATCTGTGAGGTCCTTTTATCACACACACACAGCTCATCATACTATGTCTTAAACACACTCAAACCCTTGCAGACATACACTCTCAGGCAAGGCATTCCAATCATTTACAACCCTGCACGAAAAAAACCTGCCTCACTCCCCTACTCACACCCTCTTTATACAGTTTCCAGGGATGACCTCTGGTTCTTCCCTGATCTCCCACTATTTTCTGTAGAACTTTTCCAGTATTGATCCTATAACAACTCCTTACCAGACTCTGCAAATTAAATCTTAATCTTTCCTCATACTCGACATTCCAGAGGTCAGAAACTACCTTAGTCAGTCACCTTTGGACCCTTTCCAACATCTCTTCATCCTTCTGAAAACCAGGTGACCAAATCTGGGCATAATAGTCCATGTGTGGCCTAATCAAAGCCTTATACAATGTAACAAGAATCTCTTTACTTCTACACGTCAGTGTCCTCCGCATCATTCCCTTTGTGTTGTCTTCACAAACACAAGAAGCCTTTGTGTTGTCTTCACAATTTTGGCTATGTGTCCCCTAAATTTCATATCCTTATCCACTATCACCCCCTAGATCTCTTATTTCCTCCACCTCCAACAATATATCCTCACCAAGCATAAATTCTGCAAAATGTAAGGTTTTAAAATTTTACAAATTTTAATACCTTACGTTTTGCAACATTGAACTCACATCCCCATTTCAATGCCCAATCACTCAATTTATTCAAGTCTTCTTGTAAGGCCACAACATCTTCACTACTCTTCATGGTTCGTCCCAACTTGGCATCATCTGCAAACAACTGAATATCTCCATCCAAATCTTCACCAATATCATTAATATACAAGTTAAACAGTAATGGCCCCAAAGGCACTGGTCAGACCACACTTGGACTACTGTGCTCAGATCTGGTCACCTGGTTTTCATTGGGATGTGGAGACATTGGAGAGGGTCCAGAGACGAGTGACTAAGACAACATCAAGAGTTTGGAATGCTGGCTATGGAAAGTGTTTGAAGAAATGTGGATTGCAGAGTTTGGCAGATAGGAGGAAGAGAGGTGATATGATAGAGACATTTAAGATAGTGAGAGGGTTTTATCAGATTAATCCAGAGGGGATTATAAAAAAGAGTAGAAAGTGAAAGTGTTAGAACCAGAGGTCATTCCTGAAAGTTATGTAAACGTGTGGTGAAGAGGAGTGTGAGGAGTAATTTTTTACATGAAGAATTTTCAGTGAATGGAATGCATTACCAGAATGTGTTGTTAATGCAAAGAGTGTTAAGGATTTTAAGATTTTCTATATGGTAAATATGTTGTCAGTTTGAATGAACCTCCCATGATGAGTCTGTTAACTCCATGGAGGGTGTAATAATAATAATTATTATTATTATGTACTCATCATCTACAATAGAATGATATTAAATAGAATTGAATCACATATAACTCCATCTTCGTACAAACCAGGCTGAATTCCTCAAAAAAATGTGGTACTCTAGAACACATTCACTGCATCAGAAGACTAATAGAAGGTTCAAAGGACAAGAACTTACCATTGCTTCTGAACTTTATTGAGTTTACTAAAGCATTTGATTCTGTTGACAGGGAACGACTATAGGAGACACTCAAACTTTATGGCACCACCTAAAATTATCAGGGCAATCAAGGCACCCTACCGGGGATATCAAGCCACAGTACTAGTTAATAGAAACAAAACAGACAATTTTCCCATCACCACAGGAATCCTACAGGGAGATACTCTGGCCCCATATCTATTCATCATAGTGATTGATTGATTATATTTTTAAATTAATTAAAGTTAAATCTGGAATCCTCATCAAAGACCCACATATACAGATGTATCTTGAAGACCTGAGCTTTGCAGATGATATAATCCTCATTGACTTCAACATTACAGATGCCCAAAACCACTTCAACAGCCTTAGGAGAACCACAGAAATATTTGGACTAAAAATAAATTCCAAAAAATCAAAGATAGTAAAAAATCAGATAGATGGACACATCTATATAAATCAAAATGATCACCTTGACAAAGCAGAGGATTTTGCATACCTAGGATCACACATCTCAGATTCCTTAACAGACATTAAGACAAGAAAACAGACAAAGCACTCCAGTTCCACAGAAGTCTTAATAAAGTATGAAAGTCAAGCCTCATTTCAAGGGAGATGAAGATTCGTCTTTACAAGTGCACCAGCCAGTCTATCTTTTTGTACAGCTTCCAGGCCTAGAACATCTCAACAAAAGCCGCAACCAATACTATAAATCGCATTGGAACTACTTGTCTAAGAAATATCCTGAATTACTCCTTGCAAAGCCACATTCCCAACTCTACTATATTAGATGAAACCCAGCAAGATCCTCTAGTTAACCTGTTCAAAGAAACCAAATAGAATGGATTGGCCACCAACTCAGACATCCACCCACTTCACCTTTTGATGCTCTGGTCCTTTACACCCCTACAGATGGAAAAGGCGGACCCCAAACTAAATATTGGAAATGCATCAGCAATATTCTCCCCATTCCCCCCAACTCTCTGCATCAGAGATCCGTCAATTAGCATATGACAGAGAAGCCTGCTTTTCTTTCACATCATAAGAACCGCCAAGTCCTGTCTTAGTGTACACAGACTACTTATTTGTTTTGATTGGTTTTCCTATTTATAATTGTAAACTTATAAATAAACAAATGATGATGACTCATCATCATCAGTGGTCATAACAGGCACTGAAGTGCCCATGACCTTCCAACTGTTCTTGGACTTCGCAACTACAACCATAACTCGAGGATAAGGTAGTTAGCCCATGCCGTCTCCGTTATGTACTGCCTAAGATTATTTTCCCTTAAGAATTCAAGAAATTCATTCTCCTTATTCCTTGATGCTCTCTTAATTCCAGTCAGTTTTGCCATAGTTGAAATCACCCTTTGCTTGCTCACTAAGCCAAGTTGCCTTACATTTCTTTATCTCCACTTTCAACATTCCCTGGCATGAAGCAACACCCCACTAAAACTCTCAAGGGAGATTTGGACAAGGGCAATGCATATACAATGATGTGCTTAGATTTTGCAAATGCTTTTGATTGCTCACAAGTTAGTAACTAAATTATCTAAATAATCAGTTAGTGGATTGAATAGGTGATTGTTTATCAGATAGGTATTAGCATGTTACGTATGAGTGTTGGTATCCTGTAAGAGGAAGGTCACTACTGGTGTACCACAGGGGTATGTTTTGGGGACATTGTTTAATTTGTATGTTAATGATAGTTGGGCGAGTTTAAGTGGAAATATATAACAATGACTGTTTTACAGATGATACGATATTCAGGAGAAAGATGAGTAGTCCATCAGATGTTGTGGCCATAGAACAGGATTTGAATTGATTGTGTAACTCGGCAAATGAGTGGCACTTTTTGTCTATGATAGTTATGACTTCATTTACTAGGACATTTGATACTTATGATACAAACAGGGCAGTTTGTATCATAAGATATGACAAAGTTTTACAAAGATGACAACGGTCACCTAAGGACAAGATTGCTTTCTATAAACATCCTAGAGTATACAACAGCCCCTGCTCTTGCAGTTTAAATTACATTGGCCAAACATCTAGAAGTTTAGAGATAAGAAAAAAAGAACACATCAGGGACGTCAACACTGATAGAGAGGACAATTCCAGTTTAGCTCTCCATTTTTCTAATACCAATCACAACATTGAATGAGGTAAAATTACTATGTCATACTTGGAAGAAGACTTTCACATCTGTAACATCAAAGAAGGTGCAGTAGTAATCCATTCAAGAGGCAGCCTGAACAGAAACCATGTAATTGTCCTTGGTGACATCTGAAAAAAAAAACACTCATAACATCACTCAACACATCGGATTTCAGCTTTTCAGCCAATTAGAGAATGCACCTGTATGACGATTACTGCTAACATACATGCTCCATGTGTCCAATGTAACGTTTCATTTGAATTTTGATAATATTTAGCATTCGGTTATATTTTAACCTGATACTTTAGCTCATTTCTGTTTTAAGCTGTTTTTGTTGCTTTTTATGTGTCCAGACGAAGCCAACAGTAAAGTCGGCTATATCTCTGTACATATCTCCGACCAATTAAACCCAGTTTTATATGTTTACTTGTATAAGATTCTGATTCAATTGTATAAGACATTGATCAGGCCTCTTATGGATTATTGTGCACAGACTTGGTTGTCTGGTTTTCATGGATATAAGGATATATATTATAAATTGTCCACAGAGACTTAGTAAGGAGGTATCTTTGAAATATCAAGTATTAAAACACTGATCTTCCTCATGAATAGGGGAAGAGAAGGGATATGATTGAGACATATATTATTATTATTATCATCATCATCATCATCATCATCCAGGCCTCCATTGAGTCGAAAGACTCATCGTGGGAGGTCGTTTTTAGGAAATACAAAGTTTATCATACCACTCCTTCAACCCATTGACCGTTCCCACTCCAACCACTCTCTCAGGCAATGCATTCCAAGGTTCAACTACTCTCCATGCAAAGAAACCACTCCTAACCCTCTTGCACACAACCTCCTTTCCTAACTTCCAGGGATGGCCTCTTGTCATCGCTCCTTTCCACTGCTTCACCAAGTGAAAGAACTCTCCAATGTGTACCCTGTAACTGCCTCTCAACAGTTTAAAAGTCTCGATCACCTCTCCTTCTTCTATCCACCAAACTCTGCAGTCCACATTCCCTCAGTCGATTCTCATAACTCATATTGTACAGTTCTGAAACCATCTTTGTTATCCACCTCTGTACCCTTTCCACAGTCAATTTATCCTCTTCAAATCCTGGGACCAAATCTGAGAACATTAGTCTAAGCGTGGTCTGATCAGGGCCTTATACAATGGAATTTTATCTCTGCAGGTCAGTGTCCTTCTCAGTATTGCAGCAATCCTCTGAGTTACCGTCACCACCTTTGCAATATGCTCCCTGAATTTCAGTTTTCTATCAATCATCACCTCCCAGATCTCTCGTCTCCCCTACCTCCTCCAGTACAGCGCTCCTCCAATCAAGTACGCATCCTCCCATCGATGGATCCCAAACCTCAAGACTTTACATTTTGCTGCATTGAACCGATAATCCCATTTATTTGCCCATCTGTCTAGTTTATTCAAATTCTCTTGCAGGGCTGCCACATCTGCACTATTACTGCTAACCCTTCCCAACTTCACCATCCGCAAACAAATGAATACCCCCTTGCAATCCATTGACAATATCATTGATATAAAGATGGAACAATACAGGCCCCAGTACTGAGCTCTGTGGAACCCCACTTGTAACCTTCTGCTTCCTTGATATTGCTCCACTATACACAACTCTCTGATAGCTATCAGTCAGCCAATCCTGAATCCATTTGACTAACCCGATATTTAAACCTTTTGCTGCAACTTAAATTTCAGCTTGTCATGTGGCACCCTGTCAAAACGCCTTTGCAAAATCTAAAAAAAATGGCAGTATATGCCTTTCTCTCATCAACTGCTCTTGTCACTTTATTATAAAAGACAATCATATTACTAAAGCAAGAGTGCCCCTTAACAAATCCATGGTGATTCTCACTGATAGCATTACCCTCATCTACCCAATGCTGTATATAGTCCCTCATTAATTTCTCCACAACCTTAACAACTACTGATGACACACAAACAGGCCTATAATTAGACGCTTCCAGTCTGCTACTGCCCTTATGCAGCGGTACTATCTTACCTACCTTCCATTCCCTAGGTACCTTTCCTTCAACCAGACTTTTATTGAAAAGCCAGGTCAACGGAACTGTCATTTCTTTAGCACATTCTCTCAAAACCCGTGGCGAAATACCATCCAAACCAACAGCTTTATTGGTATCCAGAGTACTCAGTATTTGGAACACACTCTCCTCTTGCACCTCTAAACCCTGATCCTGCCCTATCCCTCTAGTATTAAAATTTACTCCTCAAGGATGAAATACTCCAGTAAAGTGCTCATTGAACAACTCCGCTATGTCCTCTGCATCAGTCACTCTATTCCCATTTTTATCCCGCAATGTCATTCTTCCACAATCATTTCTCTGCCTACTGGCCACACAGTTAAAAAATTCCCTAGGATTTTCTTTGGATCTTAGGGCCAATCTCCGCTCATATTCCAGTTTGGCTTTCCTTACCACACTAGTCACTCTTCTGGCCTCTGTCTTATATTCTTCATGCATCTTCTCTTCACCTGTCTCCTTATATCTCTTCCATAGCCTCTTTTTCGCATGCAATTCCTGTTTAATATTGTTTGTCATCCACTTTACTCCAAATTGTGTCCTCTTCTTCACTCATGGTATACAACTTACCATTGCTGCTAACAAATATTCTTTCACAATTTCCCACGCACTAATGATATCCCGGCCTTCCAATTCCTTCCTCCATGAAACTTCCTGAAGTTGACTAAGACTATTATAATCACCTGCTTTATAATTTCACATAAGTTCCCGTCTCTTTGATACTCCTGCATGTCTATTCATTTTCCAAGTCAAAACCATATGGTCACTCTCTCCAACTGGTGGGAGAGATGTCATCTCAGTTATTATCAACTCTTCTGATGCTATAACCAAATCCAAAACTCTTGAACCTCTTGTTCCCTCTGTTATATGTTGCCTAAGACATTTGTCCCTCAAGAATTCTAGAAATTCCATTCCTCCTATTGCTACATGCATCTTCCTCTCTCCAATTTATACTACTGTAGTTAAAATCTCCCATAACATTCATTCTTCTTGCACTTGCCAAACTTAATGTCTAAACATCTCCTGGTCCCCATCCTCTGTGCTCCTGGGTCTGTAACAACACCCCACTAAATATCCTGTCTTGCCTTCCTCTACCTCACACCACATGCTCTCAAAATCATTTGTCTCACTTCCTTCCAAAGCCTCCACTCTTAGAGGATATAGGTCGTCACTTATCATAAGCAGTACCCCACTACCACACTTTCCCCTCCTATCCTGCCAAAAAATGCTGTACCTAGCGACTTCTATTCCTGTTATTATATCCTCTTCTGTCAACCACGTCTCAGTGATCCCAATAATGTTTGGCCAGGCTGATGCTATCTTCGCCAGCAATTCCTCTCCCTTATTCCGGATACTCCTTGCATATCAACAGCACCTCTGTAGCACAGTTGGAAGAACAATACATCCTTTGACTGACCTGAGTTTGAGTCTCATTATGATGAGCGGAACCTTTATACCACTTTAGACCTTAATACTATCAATGAAAGGTGAGTTATTCAGTCTTATATAGAGACAGCAGGTGTTCCCTCCTAGAAACTTTCATCCCATAAAACGTGCAAATTTGCTAGAGAGCATTTTATCGACAAACAGAAATATCAGGTAGCAGGTTGTAGATGATGTAGTGCAGATTGTGGAATGTTGGATTACTTAGCATATAGATTAGAGTGGATGGACACTCATGTCACCTTCATAAGGACACATTTATTGCATCATGCCTTTATGAGGACTCATGAAAGTGTCATGTAATAATTATTGTTGTTGTTATCAGAGATCTCCAAGGAGTCAATGACTCTTGAATAATAGTGTAATAATGTGTAGTAATAATACTAAAATAATGTGCAGTAACACGAATAATAGTTAATAATATATACTGTAATATTTATGTGTATCCCACCCATAAAAGATTGCAAACCTATCATCCATTAGTATCATGGGTGGGCTAAAGGTTAGATAATCCAAAATCTCTGGATTATCAGTATTGTGAGTTTGAATCTCATCCATAGTGAAATTCGAACGAACACCCTTTTTGGTAGAGAGTGAACTTGTTATTCACTTGGCCAGTTGTGCTATGTTTCTGTCACAACCATTCTCTTCCCTCTATCACCCAAATTTTGTAACCCACAAACTCTCAATCAATCCTCATTTTGAACATTTCACAGAACCTAATCACTATCATGGTTGCTCACCTTTAGCTCCTCTAACCACTTCCTCTCCATCTTTCTACATCCCCCCCCTGCCAAAAAAATAAAATAAATAAAATAAAAAATTTAGGCAACCAAATCTGTGCACTATTGTCCAGATGTGTCTATATCAAAGCCCTATAAAGAGGCATATTAACTTCTTTATCACAACTTTTAAATGTGTTTTTTAACATTCAAGTGATCCATTGAGCTAGAAGTATTTTTCATGTTTGCAGTATGCTCTCTGAACTTCAAATACCTAGCCTCATCAGTTTCCTACAGTCTGTTTTTTCAGTGTGATACAAGCTTGTAATCTTTTTTGTCTCTTAGTGCATAACCTGTACTGATAATCACTATCCTTTTTCCACACTGTCAGTCTGTTTAAAATCATATGTAGGATCTTTCCATTACTAATCTGCCTATCACCTTTATTATTCCCCTTTGTGTAGTAAATAACTGCATGATTATATTCCCACTCATATTATTCTCTCTGTTATTAGTGACAAGTTAAACAGAGTAGACCAAGTGCATTGTTCTGTGGCACACTGCTAGTCACCTTCATATCCATCCCCATTTGCTTCAGTTTACAAAAGAGATTTTCCTGCAGTATTTAGAAGTGGGTGAGTGTAGGCTAGGCATGTGGTATTCTATGGGTCCATATTCTATGTATTTAATATTTTTTAATATTTAATTTTATATTCTATGTATTTCATGATATTAAGGTCTCACCTTAATATTCTGTCAAATGCCTTGAATAAGTTTTATTCATTTGGCTCACAGAAATTTGCAAAGTCCAGCAGTATCATGATGTTGCTATTTCCATTATCCAACTCAACTGTTACTTTAAAGTGATGGATGGGTGTTGCCTTAATACTGTTTAATAGTACTAAGGTGAGACCTTAATATTATGAAATACATAGATTATAAAATTAAATATTAAAAAATATTAAATACATAGAATATAGATCCATAGAATATCACATACCTAGCCTACACTTACCCACTTCTAAATGAAGCGGTTTCAATTTCAACTACAGTGATAAGTCTTTTATTGAAAAGTGTTGCTTCTGCTTATGTGATGTCTTCTATTTAGTTGTCATGACAAGCTAGTCATTCTTGTACACTTTTATGTGCAACTGTGCTGCACTAACATTTAGTGATAACTGTCAGTCAGTTTTATTCATTTGGCTCACAGAAATTTTAAGTCTAAGGAACAAAATCTACAGATAACTATCAGTAGGTGTTCTTCCTTGATGTTAATTGGTAAGACTGATTCACAAAATTATGATTTACAGTTTCCATTTGTGCCACAAAGTCTGTTTTTGTCACTGACTGTTAGAAATTATAGTTATCTACATTGTGATAGACTGATAAAGGAAATATGATACATAATGACATTTTTATGGTCCAACAACAAAAACAATTATTGTTACATGTCAAAATTATTGAAACCATTCTTATTAATTTAAAACATTTATCCAAGTATTTTTTAATATATATATGTCAGATACAACAAATGTGATGTGATCAGTTTTGACAGTTGTTGCTATAGTAATATAACGCAAGTTGTTCATTCTCTGAATGAAATAGTTATCTGAAGAGTGATTATCTTTAACAGAAATTAAAATTTTTTTTTCACTCATATTGTTGATATAAGCAAAAAATTAAAATAAAAATTCTTTAATGAAAACTGCCAATCAATTGAAAAAATCTGCTTTTAGTTTTCATCACAAATTCAAGTATGTACGCATCTTAATATAACAGTTTCTTAAAAAAAATCATAAATATTTTTATATTTAGATTAAATCAGTCGCAGAGTAAAATGTTCTGCTTTATGGAAAAAAAAGAAGTAATTTCTGATAAGCAAAAAGAATAAGAATTTCATTCGAAATGTTTCAAGGAATTCAGTTCAGAAGTATTTATGATAATCATATGCTAAAACATTTTATAATATAACATTATTCTCCCTAAAAAGTTATATTTTCACTACTCAGCCTCTGTAGGATCACAAGACCTAAGACAGAGGAACTATTCTGCCTCTTTATTAGTTAATTTCAGTGAGCAGATATAATGCAAATGTGGAATAGCATGAATCAGTTGCTTATATATGTAATTAATGTGAGCTGCTTTTATGCTATATTAACCAATATTTGTAATTATGTTAAATATATAGTATTTAATACTGTAGCAGCTATGCTGTGGCTGTCATATATTTTAAAGAGATTTAATAAGCAACAATGAGATTGTTCTGAAATTAGATTAATTTATTTTTAACAGTAAATTGTATACAGCAGAGATGAAAAATTATTCATTTGATTCAGTAGTATATTAGAGTGTACAAAAAAATTCTATTCTTGTATTCCTCCTTATTACTTATATATAATTATTATTATTATAATGTCCACTGAAATTAACATATTCATCATAGGAGATCTTACTATTTGAACAACATATTTATTGTATTTAACCTTAAATTCATTCACAACACATTCCAGCAATGCATTCTGCCACTCTCCATACAAAAAATATATCCCTCACTCTCCTCTTCACACCTTTATACAGCTTCCACAGATAGCCCTTTTTTTCCCACTCTCACCTTGGACTTTCTGTTAATCCCTTCTATGTTAATCCAATGAAATCAGCTTAAACATCTTAAAATAACTTAAACATCCGTACAAAAAATATATCCCTCACTCTCCTCTTCACACCTTTATACAGCTTCCACAGATAGCCCTTTTTTTTCCCACTCTCACCTTGGACTTTCTGTTAATCCCTTCTATGTTAATCCAATGAAATCAGCTTAAACATCTTAAAATAACTTAAACATCCACTGGGTGATTTTAAAGTATCCCTGTGTAAGGCTTTGTGGAGCATCATCCAGTGATCTGAATGCTGCAAAACTTTGCAGGAATATATTGTGTGTCATGTAGCAGCAATATCTAAGAAACAAAAGTTTCAATTTCCCACCAAGGGGCATTGTAAGCACCAAATGCATGGGATTTGCATATCAAATCAAACAACTGGGCAGATGCCAAGAGAGTTTAAAAAGATGGACACAGGATTTTTTCCCTTCATTCTGGTTGTTAATACTATCCACGGTGATGCCACTAATCTTATCCCAGGGTGCCTAAACTACCTGAAATGTTGTTGCTGCACTCTGCGAATTTCATTGCCTGAGCAAATGTCAACGAGGTCCACTATCTCCATGTGCTCTGCAATGAATGAATTAGTCATTTTGAAGAAACAGGATTGTTGGGATTTAGACCTGAATGAAGTTGCTACTGCCATTGTGGAGCAGGCTATGAATAACAGCGTTGGTTCCTACATGTGCCGTATCAAGACATATGGGTGCGCCTTATCCAACTGTTTGGAAAATTCTACTGAAGATTCTGCATTCAAGATAACCCTAACACAGCAGTTGCACTCATAGGAATTTGAAAGTCAACTAACATTCACTTTAACATTCCTTTCTTGAGTGGAGTTGAACACTGTATGGCCATGGATGATTTTATGGAGAGTTGGGACTCACTTTTATCTGAGCAGAGCTATGAATACCCATAATTGCTGGGTATGGCCATGCAAAACCTGCATGCAATACAACAAATTCCTTTGCATTTACCCAGGTTTACAACTTCATTTATCATTGTACCATTCTTCTTTGAGGACATTCGCCAGTCTGGTCCTATGACCTGCTCAGTTACTTCCGAGAAGTATCACAATATGATAAACAGTTTTGTTGTGCCACAGCTGCAGCAACAACAACTGTGCATAGATTCAGTCATTTTCATGCAGGATGGAGCCCCTCCACACCTTGGTCAGTCTGTATAGGAGGTTCTTCAAGAACATTTCACAGAAGCTAGAGTGATCATTCATGCATTTGCCACTGCATGGCCACCTCATTCATCTGATCTTCCCCTCCTGTGACTTCTGGCTCTGGGGATTTCTCAAAGACAGGGTTTATTGGGATCATCCTTATAACTTGCCAGTGCTGAAAGAGGGCATAATGCAGCATGTGCGTGACATTAGTCCTGACCAAATGCATTCTGCCATTGACCACACTGTGCAAAGGATGCAGTTTGTGACATACTGAGAAGGGAAGGGTAGTATATTGAATAATGCAGATTGTGAATGCATAATGGAAGTGAATAAAAAATTTGTTATTTATGCTTGTTTCACTTTTCTCCTTTTTTTTACACACACAGAAAAATTACTACTACATCTACATTCAGTGGATCATACAGAACCCTTGGTGGTGAATTTTGGAACTACTTTTTTTTTTCTCAGATACCGCTCCCATGATGCACAAAATATTCCTGCAAAGTTTCGCAGCATTTGGATCACTGGATGGGTGCTCCACAAGGCCTTAAATGGGGATATTTTGATCACCCTGTATTTCATATTACCTCTTTTCCACCTATCCACTAAACTCTGCAATTTACATTTTCTCAACCCATAAACTCCTTTCCACTGCCAACATTCTAGAGTCTTTATATTCAGATAGTTACTCATCTCTGGATCCTCTCCAAATCACAATGGAAAGTAAGGGACCAAATTTGAGTCCAATAGTTTGTGTGTGTTCTGAACAATGTCTTTATACAATGACAGGTCAATTCCTTTATTTCTGCTTGTCAGAACTGTCAGTGTGCTCCCTATCATTGCAGAAATGCACTGTGTACTTTCACAACACTTGCAAATATGTTCTCTGAACTTCAGTTCACTGTTGACCATTGCTTCTTCCAAACCTCACCCATCTTCTACAGCACATTTCCAACTGCTGTGGGAAACCTGGACACAGCTATATAATTTGGCACTCCAAAATGCAATACATTACACGTATTCACATTAATACTGCAACTCAACCACTTTGTCCAATCTAAAAGTTTTATTTATATCTTCCTGACCAGAGTTGATATCAGTATTACTCTTCATAACAGACTTACCCCTGTCATTCCACAAGAAATATCATTAACAAATAATTTAAACATTTTGAAGCAAATGTACAAATTTGTACAAATGTAAATTTCATTTGTACAAATGTCCAAATGTACAAATGAAATTTCATTTGTACATTTATGACAGTGTCTTTTATACCATGAATCACTCTGAAAGAATGTTGTAGCTCTTCTTCTCTGAATAGCCAATGAAGAAGATAATCAACCTCAGAGGACTGAAAAATATAGAAATTAATGTTTTGGACATAATGATTTTAGCATATTTTTATCTTCAACAAAGTTCAGTCAGTCTGCAGCAACCACATCCTATATCTACAACTACATTTGAGTGTGCCTATTAGCAACCCTTTAGGCAATGTAAATGTATTCCCACAGCCAATAGGCATTAAACTGTTGTACTGACAGAAACTACCTAAAAGTGAGCTAACATAGGTTGTCACACTTTAAAAGATATGTGCCAACAGCACATATCAAAAGGAAAGACCAAGCCTCTGCACTACTAGTTACCACCAGGCTTAGATAAATTTCATCTCCCTGTGTTACACAACTACTCATATTGTTGGAAGATTGGCACTGCCAAAAATCATTTATGGAGTTCAGAATAAAGCTCCTGTTATTTTTATTCATTTTTTGCCATTTCTTCTACAATGCAAAGTGAATAATGATTTCAGAGCAGGTATTGTAGAGATTTTCTTCATTTTGAAGATGTAGCTTTAAGTCAGGTGCTGCATGGTCCAACTACTTGATAGCATACTGAACTGAAGCTAATGGGACTTCTTTAAAGGTTTGAGAAAACCTATCAAATAATCTCACTGCTACTATTTTACGGTATGCCAATGAGGGAGTTCAAAAAAGTAGCATGTAGATTCTATAATAACACTCTCCTTTTCTGTAGGATAATAGGGAATGAATTGAATGGGTCACCAGGTTTCTCAGTGAATGAATTCAAAGAGAGAGAGAGCTACAATAGATATTGTGTGAATAAGGGTTGGTATGGATCTCTCCTGCAACGAATCTTCAGATTCCATGTGAATGCACAGGTAATAATAATAATACTGAAGCACATGTGAAGTGATATGCAAAATTTATTTTCTACTATCCACTGTATCAAAAAAATATTGCCTCAATGTGAATTTATATCAGTGGAGCACTTCTTCACTTATGACCTCATCTGTAAGAAAAGCATTTATAGCTTGCTGCACATACAAGTCCTGCATCCACAAGTAGTCTTCTACACTGCAGAAGCAGGCAGGAAAGCAAAAGTCACATCTTTTCTTCTCTTTCTTTTTTTAATCTCTAATCAGAAGCATTAGCATAAAATAAGCATGTTGAGTAATCCTAGCATGAATGAAGTACACATAATTAGCAAAAAATAAACAGTTTTAGTATATATACTCTAGAAATAAATTTGAAGATGAAGTTTACACAATATAAAGTTTCCCTTAAAAATAGCATGCATTTCCATAATTAGATCCATTCTAGAATATACTTCTCAAATACAGATGCAGGCTTTTAAAAATGTAATTCAAATAAAGCGATTAAAATTCATGAGAATCCAGCAAGAATAATTTTTGCTTAAGAATAACATATTTGGAATCTGATCTGTATGAAAGATGCCAAGGGAATATTACTAACTTGATTAGAAAAAAATAGTTGGTTATAAACATCACATAATAATAAATTATTCACTTGGTAGTCACTAAATATAGAATTTTAAAAAAATCTATATTGCATACAGTTTTTGAGAATGAAATACTTATAACAGGTCAAACTCCAGTTTCAGTTCATTTTCCTTGTGTACCAAAGTTTGAAGTAATTATAATAATTAAATTAAAGATTCCAAGAAATTATATTCTTGGTTTCATCCTTTATCCAAGTGTAAGCAAACATAGTCTGCATGTGAGGTCACTTCACAACTGGGCTACTTGTACATAGAGACAAATGACTTCATATCAATTGCCTTAGTTCCCATAATACAAAGAATATAATTTCCTGGCATCTTTAATTTATAGTATGTTGTTGTTATGTGCCATCCAGTCATTTTCAACTCTTGGTGATCTTGTGCACAAAGGCTCCCCATCCCACTCGACCTCTTGTCCTTTCTTTCAACAACTGAGTTCAAGTTGGTAAATTCTTTTATATGGTCCATCCAACCCTTTTGTGGTCTTCCTCTTCTTCTCATTCCCTCAATCTTCCCCAACATAATGCCTTTTTCGATGACTCATCAGCTCACATAATATGTCCAAAGTACATCAACTTCTGTTTAGTGATCATTGCCTCCAAGGAGCATTCTGTCTTTATATTCTCTAAAACCTCATTCTTGCAGTCCATGGGTTTATTAATAGTCTCCTGCACATCCATAATTCACATGAATCAATTTGCTTTCTGTTTTTCTTCTTAATAATCCAGTTTTCAGATGCATACCTGGAAATAATATTGCTTTGACAATTCTAACTTTCATGGTCTTACTCACACCTCTATCTTTGATAATATATACAGCATTGGGCAGATGAGGGTAATGTTATCTGTGAGAGTCAACATGGATTTGTGAAGGGGTGCTCTTGTTTTAGCAATATGCTAGCCTTTTTTGATAAAGTTACAAGAGCATTATATGAGGTAAAAGCATATACTGCCATTTTCTTAGACTTAGCGAAGGCATTTGACAGAGTGCCACATGATAAGCTGATATTTAAGTTGCAGCACATGGGTCTGAATGACAGATTGGTCAACTGGTTTCAGGATTGGCTGTCTGATAGGTATCAGAGAGTTGTGTATGGTGGGTCAATTTCAAGGAAGCAGAGAGTTACAAGTGGGGTCCCACAGGGCTCAATATTGGGACCTGTATTGTTTAACCTTTATATCAATGACATTGTCAGTGGATTGCAAGGGAATATTCAGTTGTTTGCGGATGATGCGAAGCTGGGAAGGATTATTAGTAATAGTGCAGATGCGGCAGCCCTGCAAAAGGATTTGAATAAGCTAGATAGATGGCCAAATGAATGGGGGTGTTGGTTTAATGCAGCAAAATGTAAGGTGTTAAGGTTTGGGAAACATCGATGAGACACTGCGTACTCTATGGGAGGAGTTATACTGGAGGAAGTAGGGGAGACAAGAGATCTTGGGTTGATGATGGATAGAAACCCGAAGTTTAGGGGACATATTGCAAAGGTGGTGAAGGTAACACAGAGGATTGCTGCAATAATGAGAAGGACACTGACCTGCAGAGATAAAACAGTTATCATTCCGTTGTATAAGACCCTGATCAGACCACACTTGGACTATTGTTCTCAGATTTGGTCCCCAGGATTTAAAGGGGATAAATTAACTGTGGAAAGGCAGATAACAAAGATGGTTTCAGGACTGTACAATGTTAGTTATGAGGATCGGCTGAGGGAATGTGGACTGCAGAGTTTGGTGGATAGAAGAAGGAGAGGTTTATATGATTGAGACTTTTAAACTGTTGAGAGGTGGTTACAGGGTTGACACTGGGGAGTTCTTTCGCTTGGTTGAACAGCAGGAAGGAGTGATGACAAGAGGCCATCCCTGGAAGTTATGAAAGGAAACTGTGAGAAAGAGGGTGAAGAGTGGTTTCTTTGCATGGAGGGTGGTTGAACCATGGAATGCATTGCCTGATAGAGTGGTGAGAGCGAGAACGGTCAATGAGTTCAAGGAGTGGTATGATAGACTTTGTGTTTCTTAGGGGGGACCTCCCCTCGATGAGTCTTGATAGACTTTGTGTTTCTTAGGAAGGACCTCCCACGATGAGTCTTTTGACTCCATGGAGGCCTGAATAATAATAATAATAATAATTTTTGTCGGTTTTAACATAGTTTTTTTCCCCCATGATTATCCTTCTCTTAATTTCATCTTCACATTTACCATAATTTCTGATTCTGGATCCCAGTAAATCATAACTGTCAACGATTTCTATTTTATCTTCTTCTATTATAAATTCATTTAAATTGCCAAAAGCCATCACTTTTGTTTTGATGATGTTTAAATTAAGCCCGACTTTGTTACTTTCCCTCTTAACCAATAGAATCAACCATGCCAGATCTTCCTTAGTTTCTGCTATGAGGGTTTATATTGTCTGCATATATACTAAATTATTTATTTTTCTGCCACCAATCTTAATTCCAGCTGGATCTTTGTCTACGTTAGCCATTCTCATAATATATTCACTCTAAATATTAAAAAGATAGGGCAACGGTGTACAACCCTGCCACATCCCTTTTTCCCACTCGAACACTGTTTGTTTCTCTAAAGGCTGTTTTTACTGAAACTTCTTGGTTGTCATAAACTCTTATCAAGAGAATTAGATGTTCATGTATTCGCATTGATCTCATTACAATCAACAGTCTGTTGTGATCCACGCAATCAAAAGCTTTCTTATAATCAATAAAACAGATGAATACAGCCTTTTGAAATTCTCTTGTTCTTTCCATTATCCATCTCATGTTGCTATTTTCTCTAGTTCCTCTATTTCTCCTAAAACCTGCCTGTTCTTGTGGCAGCTCTCTGTTCACATATGGTTCCAACCTTTATTGGATCACTTTCAGCATAACTTTACTTGCATGTGAAATTAAAGCAATGGTTCTATAATTCTCACAATCTCTGGAATGTCAGTTTTTGGAATTGGGATGAATACTAATGTTTTCCAATCTCTAGGCCAGTATATTTTCTTCCAAACCTATTGACAAATTTCAGTCAATATATTCACTACTTCATCCTCAGCTGCTGTTCTCTGTAATTCCACTGACTCTCCATCAGCTCCAGAAGCTTCTCCTTTTGGCAGTTGTTCCATTGTCAATATCACTTCACTTTTCATTATCATGGGTTCCTCAACAAATTCTCTCCTTTCAAATTCTCCTACAATATTATTATCTTTCTTGTACAAATCCTCTACATACTGTTTCCATCTTTTTTTCACTGCTTCTTCTTCCATTAGACATTTTCCCGAATTATTTTTTACAACTCCTAATCTAGAGATAAACTTCCCTGTAACATCATTTATTTTTCTAAACAGATTTATTGTTCTACTCATAATATTGCTTTTTTTCAACTTCCTTGTATCTTTTGCTTAGATGCATTTCCTTATCTCTTCCTGAATTTGCCAAACTTTAATTTTTTTTCCAAACTCTACTTTAAATGCTTCATTTATATGATTGAAATCAAATCTGCTGTTCTTTTGTTTCTTCTTAGCCTTTAATTTCAATTTAACTTCAGCTATCAGTAATTTATAGTAATACCAAGTGAAAAAACTTTCAACCTCTATCTCTACTCCAGAGTATTTTAGTAATAAGGTGTGTGACACCTTTTGACTAGTTGTATGTGGAAATATGACTAATGCATTACTTCAACCTTGGTATCACTTCTGGGTCTGGCTCCCACTGATGAGGACTTTAATAAAGGTCGAACTGGTCTGGGTAGTTGCCCTTCCCATAATGCATAGCATTATACCTTTCCATAAGGATATATATGTTGCATTATGAGATACTAAGGCAATTGATGTGAAGTCATCAATATATTAGCCTCTATATACAAGTCGCCCAGT
The DNA here is from genome assembly GCF_054136105.1 of Typopeltis vanoorti. Classification (NCBI taxonomy): domain Eukaryota; kingdom Metazoa; phylum Arthropoda; class Arachnida; order Uropygi; family Thelyphonidae; genus Typopeltis; species Typopeltis vanoorti. The sequence continues at coordinate 5,392,022 of NW_028328064.1, forward strand.
TGTTAAGTGACTTCATATGCAAACTATATTTGTTTACACTTGGATAAAGGATGAAACCAAGAATATAATTTCTTGGCATCTTTAATTTATAGTATAACCAAGTGAAAAAATTTTCAACAATAATAATTAGCCTAAACATTGGTGAACATTATGAGAAAGAAAAAAAAATACTAGAAATAGTCCTGTTGAGTCCCTAAGAATTCTCAAAAATTGATGAAAATGAAGTTGATTCAGTCAAGAGCTATGTAGATTGTTCAGAATACAAATGAAAATTGGCAGTAATATATGCATATTTTTTATGTGACACACTTATGAAAGAGGGGTTTTTTTGTAAACCTATAGCACATTCATACTGTTGGTGGATTAAGGAATTTTTTTTCTATTTTTTGCATTTTTTATGTTTTTACATAGTTTGGAAACTCTGCTCTAGAGACCAAACATGGAACTTTTTCCAGCCATTTTAGGCCTACAGGCCTACAGTAAGCAAGACAGTGGTCTCATGCCAGGCTTGGTAAATAAATTGAAACAGTATTGGATAAGAACTGGATAGGTGATTGGTTGTCTGATAGGTATGATTGGGTTGTGTATGGTAGAGAAGTATTCCAAAATAGGGAGGTCACTAACACAGTAATATAGGATCTGTTTTGTGACCATTGTTGTTTATCCTTATATGTTAAAGATATTGGGACAGGCTTAACTTTAGATATGCAGTTGTTTGCAGATGAAGCAAAGTTTGGAAGAATTATGAAGAGCAGAGCAGAGTTGTGGCCTTACAAGAGAATCTCAGTAGACTGTATAAGTAGAGCTATCAATTTAATACTGAAAAATGTAAGATCTCGAAATTTGATAGGCAAGGATGGAATGTGGAGGGCATAATTAATAAGGAAATTGTGGAAAAAATAACTGATCTCAGGGCGATGGTGGACAGAGACTTGAAGTTTATGGATCGCATCACTCAGATCATGAGAACAGATGCGAAGAGGTTGTGGTTCCCTTGTATAAGATCTTGATTGGTTTCCTGATTTTCAATGAGATGTTTTAGAGAAGGTCCATAGAAGATTCCCTAAAACAGTGTTGGGTCTGTGGAATGTGGGATATTAAGCCAGATTGAGGAATGCAATTTGCAGAACCTTGCGAATAAAAGGAGAGGAGATATGATTAAGATGTATAAATTATTCTGGTTGTTACCAGATTAACATGGAGGAGAGTTTTCACAGAGTGCAAGAAAACAAGTAGCATTCCCTAGAAAGTGTATAAGGAGGCTGAGCTAGGGGATTATGTGAAGGTTCTTTGTATGGAGATTGTATCTGGTGAGAAAACTGTGAATGGGTTTAAGGAATGGTTCAATGATCTTTTTTTCCCTGATATTGACTTCTGACAATGAGACTTGATTATTAGGATCTGATATTAATAATAATAACAATAATCTACAGTCTTCCTTATCAAGGTTTTTTCTTTTGCTCTGTATTATTCACTAAATAAATATTAAGTTTTTGCAAATCATGAATCCATCCAACCATGGAATACTGTTTATTATCAGGAAGTGTTTTGTTTTGATTTCCTAACAAGTTTTGCCTTTCAAATAAACTAAAGTACTAAATTTTTTCGTTAATTATTTCATTCTCTCTGGTACATCATGTCATTGTCTGATACTCCACTAACTGAGATGTAGAGTTTCTACTACATTAAATTTTTACTGTTACACTGGTTTCTATAAATTAAGGAATAAAGAGAAAAATCGTGATAACTTGGTAGGAGAAGGGAAAAACATATGAAAGTCAGATATGCTATGTACAAAGTCAGTCACCCTGAATCTGGTTATCATATACAAATGAGTGGCACTGTGAGTGGTCTATGCAAATGAGCCACTGCATAAAAGTAGGCATTTTAGAGTGGTTTTCCATTTTATGTCTGGAGTGAGAACAAGACATTTCATGATAGCAAAATTCTTGGATATGACTGCAAGACATTATTTAACTGATTTCAGGTGGTGAGTCATTGTAAGATTAGAGGCTGGCTAAAGTCAGGCAGTGGTAGCCAGATGGTTGCATTTGAGTCATTCCGTGATTTATAGACAATGGAACAAATTCTGATAATCACAAACTGCATCCTTGAAATACAGTGAAGGAAGGCACGGATGGCTACAACCTCAGTGGGTGACCAGCATCTCCAATTATCTGCTTGCCAAAACAGGAGTGTTATCCCAAATCATCTATGATCTGAAATTGCATTGGATACAGGATCATTGGTATCTGCTTCCAACATACACTGAAGGCTTCATGAAGTTGGTCTATATGCTAGGCAACCAGTAGTTTACATGCCAGGAGAGAATATTTGAAATGGGCCACTAGGCTCCACATTAACTGGACCCAAGACTGATGGTAGTCAGTATTGTTTACAGACAAGACCTGATTTGGTGTACAAAGCAATACCAGGTATGTTCTGATCTGAAGAGAACAAGGGACACATTACAACCCCTCTAATATCCCTGAAAGGGGCACTTATGGTGGAGGTAGTGTGATGGTTTGGGAAGGCATCCTGTTGAGTTGATGCACCAACCTGCATGTGCTTCCTAGCAAGACCATAGATGCTGAAACTTATAGAGACTAAGCACAGAATCCCCTACACATACTGGCCACTGAATTAGAAACCTTTATGCAGATGTACGTAAATGTCACTTACACAGTGTATATGCAAAATACTTGGTCATATGGGTCACCACATGTTCTAGGCAACTATTTAAGAATGCCACTGTCAGTAATCATCAATAATATTGATGACAGTGGGAAAAATAAAGGATCTTTCAGAGTTCAATAAAGGAACTTATTGTGGGTGCCTGTCTGGTTGGAGCTACAGGTTTCTGAAACATTGAGATATCCTGGGCATTTAATCAATGAAAAAATAATCCACATTGCTTGTTTAAGAGGCATAATTGTGGCCCTAAGACAGTCTATCAGAAATGAGATGATGATCATCATCTGTGAAGGTTTGTATGGACAAACAGAACTTCTGAGCAGCAATTGACCGAAGTATTTAATGAAGGCTCTTCCTGACCCATATCTCACCAAACTATGAGTAGTGAATTGAAGAGGATTGGTATTAAGTTGCATGCCTATATGGAAACTGCTGATGATTGTCCGTATGGTTAGCATAGTGGCTTTGCGCTTCGCAACCATATGTCTGTGGAAGGAGTGTCCCAGGTTCGATTCCCGTCGAAGACGTGAGGAACTTGAGGATCTTCCTCGGCCATAGCCAAGTTAGCCAGTCTTGGGCACAGACAGTAGGGTTTTTACTACCAGTTTATCTGCCGTTTTTCATCCCACAAGCAGGCAAACCGGCTCTGTGAACATATGCTTCTACAGTCAAAAATACATCCCCACAGCAGCAGGCTAGGCGACAGGTCGGTTGGGAGTGGTACTAACAAAGGTCGCATCTAAGTAACACGCAGACCCTGCATAGGAAGCAGGAATAACGCGTAGTGAAAGAAAGATGGAAACTGCTGATGGTTGAATAAAAGTTTCCAATTCAGTGGCTGGTATGTGTACAAGACATTAATACTTGTTCTCATCAAGTGAAGCTCATGGACCAATATCTTCAAGCAACAATGTACAGACTGGCCAGTCATGTCACCTGACCTTAATCCTTTTGAGAATGTCTGGGATGCTCTAGGTAGATATCTTGCAGCTCTTATTCCCCATTCCCAAAACATTGAAGAACTGAGTAGAGCTTTGCATTAGCAGTGGTTGTTATTACTAGCTGAATTCCTGGACACCATAATAAACAATATGAAACATCATTGTGAGGTTTTTGCTGTGAGGGGTAAACACATTCATTATGGAGGCACTTTGACTATCTCATTTTGACCTCGTCTTTGATCATTGTCTTAATGTACCCATTTGTTACTGAATTAAACTATTTACTTACAGTTTTTGTGGGCGTTTCTTTCGCATCCTATATCATATCATACTGCTTTTCACTAAAATACATAAAAATTCAATATACAGTTTTGAGTGATTGCGATTGTTCTCTTTGTTCCTTAATTTAGGGAAAAAAATGTATTTCCTTAGTTATTGTTTATCTGAACTGGCATTAGTAACATCTTTTATCCTCTCCTGTTTCCTCCAAAGTCTGGTGAAGCAGACAGTGACTAGTTACAATCTATTTACAGTTCAACTCACAAGGCATGTAGCTACCCATTATCTATTAATATATGGCTCGTATTCCAAACCAATGATCTCCACAAATGGTAAAACTGATGATGAGCTAGTTCATCATTAGTGTGATCAGTTACAATGAACATTTTAGAATACAAATCAAATATTAACTTACTAATGAGTGAGCGGGTGCAATGTGATTTATTGTGCTTCTCCTCTTCTTTCATATGCTATAAGCAATGACTTAAAGCAAATTGTTCATCTACCAACCAAAAGAATTAGCAGTTATCTCCACTCACCCACGACTCTGCATCTTTTCTTAACTAGATCTCTATCAAGGTACACTATTTAAGGTGACCTCTCCTCTTAGTAATCTCTAGTGGAATGCCTCAATCAATTGCAAAATCACATCTATTTGCAGTACAACAGCACAATAGGAAAGATCTTAGAAATTTTTTATTATACTATATTTTTGGACTCAGCTACTTTTGAGATTAAAAAAACTTCAATAACATTAAAATTCTGCATTTTGATTTACAATAAGGTCATCTTCAGGAATATATACATCTATATACACACTAAATTAAAGCAACTAGCACCATACTGTTGTAAGCTAAATAATTTATAAGCTAATTAACCCACTTAGCGTGGCATCTTTTTGGGAAGAAAAAAATAAATACAAATTAAAAAAGTTGAAAGATTAATCTCCTTCTTCTTTGAGTGCCATCTCCTATCGGAGGTCGGTGACCACCTTGGCAAATTTTGAGCAATCCTAAGCCACTCTGAATAGTCACTCAGAGATCATGCCAGTCCACTCTATGATGTCTGCCAGCCAAGATTTTCTTTGTCCTCTTCTTCCATTTGACATGACAAAGGAACCTCCTAGATGAGTTTTGACTCCATAGTATCTTGGGATGATGATAATAATAATATTAATAATATGATTTCAAAAAGCCATTAGTTAATGGGATTTTCATTAGTTTTTGTTTGTAGGTCAGTATTCTAGGCAATCTGAGGATGATCATTGTTGTCAGGGTTGTATACATGTTGACCAAAACTTGGAAATTTGAGAAAGTTATTTAAATTAGGGTGTTTTATGACAGATCTCATATTCTCTTTTAATTGCCTTTTACTGTGTTGTGCAAGAATTGTGTGCCTTTCCAATCAGTCCTATGTAAAATCTCCAGAGCGTGATCTGAATGGCTGTTTACCATGGTGGATTAGGCAAATGTGGTTTTTCTGTTCCTTTTTTCTGATATCTATTGCATATGTCCAGTTTCACCAATGTTCCGGGAGGTTACACATAAATTCAAACCTCTTCCTTCTCCTCTCCCCTCTTACATCTAGGATTACAGAATTAAATGTATGTATGACCTTCCATACATTATTATTATTATTATTACACCCTCCATGGAGTCAACAGACTCATCGTGGGAGGTTCAATCAACTGACAACATATTTATCGTATAGAATCTTAAAGTCATTAACACTCCTTGCATTAACAACACATTCTGGTAATGCATTCCATTCACTGACAATTCTCCATGTAAAAAATACATTAGTGAAGCTGGACACATAGTAAATATCAGAAAAAAAATGAACCCCAAAACAAAATCTGCCAGGGGTAAAACTGGATTTTCTGATCATGCTCTGGAAACTTTACCATTTGATAGATTGGAAAGGCACACAATTCTTGTATCATACAAGAACCTAGTAAACTAACTTTAAAGAGATTAAATTAGGATGCTTTACATCCTAATTTAAATAAGAATGATAATCAAAATTTCCAAGTTCAAACAGTGCCCCAAGTCATATTGCATAGAGTACTATCATTCTATAAACAAAATCACATCAGCTAATGGCTACTTCAATAAAGAAAAGTCAGCAAGAGAACCTATGCTTTTTTTTTTTTTTTTGAAGAACTCAGCTAAATGTAACAACCATGGGTCAACCAATTATTGAATACATTAATATAAGTATCAAGTCTAAATGTAAAATTAAATAAGGGGATGTCAGGAATTTTATGATTGGCTGATGTAATTAATTATTTATTAATTTTACTTTCATTTTTATTTTATTTAATTTATTTCTTACCACAAGAGGTTAATTAGTTTTAGATATTATATAGCTTAGAACGGTATGGTGCTAATGGTTTTAATTACGCCCTTCATGGAGTTGGCTGAAACAACATGCACATGTTGTTTCAGCCGACTGCATATGTTGCCATTCATACCTGTCTCATCTTTATGCATTCCATCATCTTTTCCTGCCACAATCACATCTTCAACCTCGTATCCAACTTCCTCCTACCGTACAACCCATTTGGCTGTGCTATCCTACTTTGCAAGCACTCTTTGATTGTTAGCTGTACGAACTTCTTGATTCTGTGCCTTTCTCAGTAAACAATAGCTATTACTGATTGTCCAACTTGAAACCCATTCAAATGCAATCGACAAACTTTAAATTTGCCTTCAAATTCCCTCCAGATTCACAAACTGAACCTCCTTTGCCTCATACAACTCAGTCATACTATAAAATAAAGATACCAGAAATTATATTCTTGGTTTCATCCTTTATCAAGTGTAAGCAAACAAAGTTCACATAAAGTCACTTCATAACTGGGTTACTTGTATATATATATATAGGCTAATGATCCCATAATGCAATGCACATATCCTTACGGACATTTATAATGCTATTCATTATGGGAAGGGCTACTACCCAGATCTTTATTGAGGTCTCATCAGTGAGAGCCAGACCCAGAAGGAAATGTTGAAACCAGTCTAGGTGGTGGCCCTTCCCATAATGCATAGTATTATATATGTCCGTAATATGTGCATTGCATTATGGGATACTAAGGCAATTAATGGGAAGTCATTAGCCTCTATATGCAAGTAGCTCAGTCATGAAGTGACTTCACATGCAAAATTTGTTTGCTTACACTCAGATAAATGATGAAACCAAGAATATAATTTCTTGGAATCTTTAATTTATATTGCTATTCATTATCTCTGATATCATTCTCAACTCACTATTATCCTGCAACTTCCTCAAGTCTCTATCAACATTTCTTTTTTCACCAACTAAATCATTCATGCCCAAAATTGCTACTAATTCTGATGACTATTCTTTATTATTTATCACACCTCTAATAGTTGAGTCCCCATACAATGCTATATGATTATTGTTTGACTCTTTTTTTCATAACACTAACTTCCTCCTGCTCATTCACATCAGCTAATCTCTTCTTTAGATGTTTAATCTCATTTTCCAGATGCTTCATTTTACTTTTAATTTTCATTAACTCTTGCCTAAGCTCTTCCACTCCACTCATTTTGTTGTCATGACTAACTTCTATGTGATTTTTCTTACTACCAGCAATGCCAGCTCCCCATTTTGAAACACTCTAACATATCATTACACTTTTCTGCATACATTAATGCTTTCCTTCTTTTCATTCACTCTAAAAGTTCACAAATCTTTCACATTTTTCAGTGCATATGTGAAACTTGCATCACCTGGAAAAATGCAGAGCAGAACTGTGCCAAAGCTTTCTATGCCCCAGATGTGCACTTCTTTTTGGACACCATTTTCAGAAAGCAGAAAACAATGGGAACAAACAAATAGCAAGAACACAAATGAACTTCACACTAACCAAGACTACTAAAGGACATTTATCCAGTATGAAAAAAATAAAGTACAATAATACAAAAAAATCATGCTGTACACTATTTAAAACACTTTTCTTAGCACAGCTCAAATATACTGTCACATTCATTCACAGCATGCAACACCCTAGTGGCTACTAAATATATTATTCAGTTTTGTTAATTTGTGAGATCTAGATGTATATGTTCCTGAAGATGACCTTAATATATAAAGGTTGAAACAGAAATTTCATGTTATTAAATTTTGTTTATCTCAGATGGTAGTTAAGTCCATAAATCTAGAATAATAAGTGCTGTTCACTGTTCCGTTTCACTAAATGAAAGGACTCCAAGACTTGAACTCCTCCTTTCCTTGGTCTTACTACTATTTCCATTCTCCAGATCTAGTTAATGGTCGGGGTTATATGAGAAATTATCCATTTTGAAATGAGCGTCTTCATTCCCTGCTCTATTCAGAATTCCTGTCCAGTATTCAAGACATGGTTTTCCAGGAAGAGTGACTAACTATCCAAGAAAATAATAGTATACCATCTGGCTTCAGACAAAATTCCAACTTCATATACAACTTACACTGGAACTGGCAACACTTGCAAAACAATCATTAACGGTACTAAATCTAACTTTAAAGGACTAAGTGAATAAAATTCACTGCTTATGCTTTGCTGGTCATGCTTTCTGGTCTCTTGCAAAAGCTGTTAGTGCAATTTCTCTCCATCTGTGCTGCAACCTCTCTCTCTCTCTCACACACATCCATATGGTAGCTTCCTAGATCAGCTAAAGATAAAGCTGGTCTTTTGACATAACTCCTCTTATCCAATTTCTGCACAGCCAACTAAGTTATATTACCACCAACTTTGCATGGAGTATTACATATCTCCTAGTCTCTCCCATCAAACTGTGCTCTCACATCAGTGATGTCTAAATTAATGTAGACGGTCACCAACAGTCAACTTCTTCAACACATGTAAAACTCTCAACTAATGAGTATCTAATATGGATTCTGCCAGTCAAGATCTACAGCAGATCTACTTACCTACATCACCAGCCTCTGTACATATGGCTTTCCATCGCACATGTCCATCTTGTGCTATTGCACTTGACATTTCCACGGCATTTGATAGGGTTTGGCATCAAGGGTTTCTTATGAAATTGCAATATTATTATGGTCTGCTTCTGCACTTTATAATTGGACTGCTAGTTTTCTCTATGATTGTTTACTGCATTCAGTGGTAAAGCCAGGGCCAGTTTTATCATTAGGCGAACCTAGGCAATCGCCTAGGGGCACTAAGCTTCGGGGCACCTGATTTTGCTACATAGTTTGGGGAAAAAATATATAGAGACAATGTATAGAGGTGCCTAAATTTTCTTTGCCTAGGGCCATCAGATACTCTCAGACAGGCCCTGAGAAGAGCATATTCTCTCTTCAGATTTTCCTATTAGTGCAGGTTTCCTTCAGGCTCTTATATCACCCACTGTCTTCCTCACATATATAAACAACCTTATCTCACTGACCTCAACTCCAACTCAGTTTTGCAGATGATAGCACTCTCCGTTCCACCTACTCCTATGACAAACTTTACAGTGCTCATATAACTCTAGCTTCAAAATCATCTATTATCAGTGCCCTAAATGCTGTTTTCCATACCATCCTTCAATGGGGGTGATAACAACCTAGCCATCTTCAATGCCTCCAAAGCACACTTTTGCCTCTTTTTTTTAACTCATAAAATAGACCTGAATTCTTTCATCTCTCATTTTCTTTATTTTTGATAGTGCTCATCTTAATAGTCAAGACTGTATCTCATTTTTCTAACTGACCCTTCTCCTATCCTTTGCTGACATATCTACATCACTTCTGTAGCATCCTTGGTTTCTAAAAAATTTGACATCTTATTTACTCAAGACAAAGTTTTTGCTCATATGTTTTTTTGCTGATTACATATATTTTATGGATGAAAAATAATAATATAATTATCTTGCAGTTAATATAACTGTTAAACATAATATAGTATGGTGCTTAATCAAAAAAATAAAATAAATAAATCGTCCTTGCATAGATACTTGTAACCTACTAGCTCATTCCATCAGTGCACACTACTGGATTGCCTGAATAGCATGGAGTAGCAAGCAGTATTAGCTATTTCCAAATAGATCACATCTATATGACCTGCAAATCTGAAGGTGTCACTAAAGGCATCAGTAACTTTCACAGGTGTGTCAGAGAAGACTCTCTTGTTGTTCTCTTGCCTAAAACTGACAGGAAAAAACTTGTAGTAGCATAAGCCTGGCCAGAAGATAAAAATGAAACTGGGACTCTAATGTGAATTGTCTCTACAAATACGTAGACTGTGGCAGAGATTATTATCACGAATTCCAAAATACACTGAAATCCTTGATGATAGTTATTCAAAACTGCATAAACGGAAATTATTATTAGTGTGTAAATTCTCCCATCTCTTACAATAATATCAAATGTCCCATACTGTGGCAGCAGATTTTGGACTGCTGTCCAATGGGTAAAAAGTTGCATGGCCAAATTAACAATACTTGCAAGACACAGTTCTTAACACCACAACCATGAAATCTTGGATTCAATGTACATTGTTTATTCTGTTCAGGATGCTGCCAGATCTTTCATGAACTCTGTAGAACTGTGACTGCAGTCATGCAACATTATAGATATATTGACAATTACCTATTATAATTAGATTGATAGTAATTAAAAATATTACTACAGATATGTCACCAAACATAGATTGAATGTAGCTTCTCTTTATTTCTTATTGCATGCAAGAAGTTTTCTTACTTTATCAGTAAAGAAAATGAGTAGTGTTTACAGAAACTTGCATACTATTCTATGGAGCTGGAAAAACATGTATAGTTAAAAAAGGGTAATTTATTACAGCAGTGCTATAGTTCTTTAGATATCTGATTTCTAGCGAAAATTAAAAAAAAAAATCCATTTTTCTGCACATTTAATTTGCAATTGGTTTGCTGCAGCTGAGTTGGTGTGCATAGTTAAAATCTTATATTTAGCATTTGTTGACCAACAATACTTTTATAAGAAAAATAACTGAAAATCTACAATAAATAAATGGTGGTGCTGTTTGTGAGATTCTGCCTTTCACAAAAATAAAAGTAAAACAAACATCTCCAGTGCCAAAGCCATGTTAGAATTACAATGATAGGTGTGTGTGTGTGTGTGGTTGTGGCTAGGCAGCTCATTCAGAAAGTTACTAAGACTAGGATTGACAAGTATTCCTCCATGTTATTTTTATTATTAGTCTTCAATTTGGAATGTTTTCCAACTTGTCTGATTTCTTTCAAGCATTTTAATGATTTTAACAGGATTACAATATCTTCTTGCGTTCTACATTATACATTTCTGTGATATTATTTATTCCTTCAAATATCACTATTCAATTCACATGATCACCTTATTCATTATGGAGGAATTATACTTCAGTGTACTTTGGGAATTTTACGGAGGAAATATCACACAAGTGTAAAACAACTTATATTTTGATCACCTTTGCCTAATTGACAAAGAGTGATGAATAACTTGCACACTGAGACATTTAATAGAAAAACACCGTTTTGTAATTTTTGATTTCTTGAGGGAAGGGATATATTTGAAACTGGAAGGCTAGTGATTATGAAAAGCTCAGGAGACAGTTTGCAGTTATTTCATGGAATTGATAAGTTGGTTAGAAAAGAAATCAATCTGCTTGGATGTTATTCAAGAACTATCTAGCAGAAGCAATATTTAAATATATTCCAAGTGTGACAAGTTTAAATAAGGTAGGTGTGTGAAATGGATGAATGGAGAGGTTAAGCATGATTTCTGAAAGCAGCAGAAGAAGAAGCAGGATTTTTTTATGAAACGAGAAGAAACAAGATTTTTATGAGTTTTTTTGCACAGCCTGATTTTTTTTTAATTCCACACACTAGACATACAAGAACCTACAGCACATCAGTGCCATGTGTGGTAATAAGGTAATAATCAGTTGCATGAGGAGTACACAGAGAATAGACTAGGAACATGACTCACTTGATAAGGTTAGCAGAAGTAGAGTATTAGCAGCAGCAGTTAGCTTTAAAAAAAAACCTTCTTTTAATATGTTGCCATCAGAGGAAAGAAGGATTATGGAAGGATGATACTAGTTGGTGAAAATGGTAAAAGGCTTAACCACTGCAGAGAATGTAGTTGAGATACTGTATTAAATGAACAGTTCATAAAGGCATTTCATCCTCGTTAATGTTACATCATGAAGAGTCTAAGTGTAATGAAAAGGGGGAGATATACGAGGTGTTGTTGATCAGTTTCTGAGTGATTGCTGAAAAAAAAAACTAATAATTGTATAAATCTGTATCATTGTGGATGTGTTAAGAATTATGACTAAGGCTATGAAGCCATCTGGTAGACTGAGCTAGGATCCACAGCAATACCTAAAAAGTTGATGAGAGGACCTAGCATAATGGACTAAGTGGTGAGGGTGGACCAAATTCTTGTAATTTTCATTCCATTATTCTGGTTGAGGTTGGACTAGTGAAGTATAGCCTAGTGTGCTTCCCTGAACTAGATCTGACTAAGTCTTGGTGCTGTTTCATTTGTATCTATTTTCACTTCAATCAGTGATCTGTTTCTAAGGCATAGTCAGAAAGGCCATATTTCTGATGGTATAGAAACCTGATGTGTCACTGATTTTCTCCCCTTTTAGTGTGCAGAGAGGCAGCCTGTTTTTCTCTGAATTACAAATGTCTGTTTAGTGCAGCTGATATGATATATGTATTCCAGATTTGGTTTATGATATAAGGAGATACTTGGAGGAGGTGAAGATACTTTTAAATTTGGTAGGTGATTTATGAGAGGTTCTGTTGTCATATTTTTGAAGGACCTTGCCAGTTTTTTCACCATTTGTATAAGGAAAAGATATTGCCTTCTTCAATTCATAGTTATTTTTATTTATGTTGGTATCTTTATTGATACAATCAATAAATATCAATATCAATGATTTTTATGTTAGAATCGCTGTCAATTGTATCTTCCTTTTGTGTGTAGGCTCACTGGTCACAGTCAAGTAGCCTGGTATCTTAGAAACCTGATTACTGCATATAATAGAACATTTAATCCTTCTGTGTTATCTGCTGTTTGTAAATCACGTCTTTTTTTTTTTTTTTTTTGGCCAGTTTGTCTGTTTTGTGTATGCAACTGGATAACTTACCTTTACTTGATTCAGACCCAGGTTTTTTCAACTAAAAGACATGATTAAAACCAACTGAGCTACAGAGACTGTTTATATATATCTTTCTTAGTGTTTTTCATTTCTGTTGTTAAAGCTCACTGGAACAAATGGCTTCATCTCTTTTTATTAACCACCTTACCGGCCGTTATGGATCAAATACGCATCCGCATACGCTTCGTATCCATCATATATTTCATTGTTATAACAATGGTATTACAATTTTAATAAGCACTTCGCATCCATGATAAAGTGAACGTCTATAGACGTCTTGGCCGGTAGCGTGGTTAATACACTAATGACATCTATTTTTTTTTTTTTTTTGGTTATAACGTATGTGAGAATTAATGTTGATGCTCTGTATGTATTAATTTGCAGTATAATTAGGAGAGAATGAAGAAAAAAATGTGAATGAGAAAATAATAGTTGGTATAGAAGGCATAAGTGACTGTGAAAGTTTAGAAGATGGTTTCGTTTGGGAGAGTGAATTTTGATTTAGAGTGACTGACCTGCAGAGGGAGATAGAGGAGCTGAAATGTCTTGGGAGAAGTATGAAAGATGAGATTAGGAGAATGGAAGAGATAAATGCAAGGCAAATCGAAGTAGGGGAGAGAGAGAGAGAGAGTTTTGGGAATGATAGGAGAGGAGACAAATTTGTGAATGATAAAAGAGGAGAGAATGGAAACAGGAGAGAGAGGTATGGGAGTGCTAGAAGAGGAGAAAATGGAAACAGTAGGAGAGAGGTATGGGAGTACTAGAAGAGGAGAGAATGGCAACAGTAGAAGAGAGGAAATGAGAGAGAGAGGTATGGGAATGCTAGAAGAGGAGAGAATGGAAACAGTAGGAGAGACGGAATGAGAGAGAGGTATGGCAGTGCTAGAAGAGGAGAGAATGGAATGAGAGAGAGGTATGGGAGTGCTAGAAGAGGAGAGAATGGAAACAGTAGGAGAGACGGAATGAGAGAAAGGTATGGGAATGCTAGAAGAGGAGAGAATGGAAACAGTAGGAGAGACGGAATGAGAGTGCTAGAGGAGGAAAGAATGCAAACAGTAGGAGAGACGGAATGAGAGAGAGGTATGTCAGTGCTAGAAGAGGAGAGAATGGAATGAGAGAGAGGTATGGGAGTGCTAGAAGAGGAAAAAATGGAAATAATAGGAGAGAGGGAATGAGAGAGAGGTATAGGGATGAAAGAAGAGGAGAAAATGGAAACAATAGGAGAGAGGGAATGGTAAGAGGTATAATGTATGGGGACTCAATGATCCGTGGTGTTCAAGATAGGCATGAGGAGTGTTTGCCAGGAGGAACAATATAAAGGGTGGCTTTGGCAGTTAAGAGAGGTGAAAGGGTGGATGAGATGATTGTGATGGTAGGAACAAATGACTTGAGTGGTGGTGTAAATAGGGCAGCGAGAGATATGAGATTCTTGCTTGAGGTGGTACGAAAGAAGACACAGAAGAAAGATAGTGTTTGCGTTGCCTGGGTATGATAATGACTAACTAAGCAGAAGGGCAGTAATATTGAATGACATAATAGCTAGAATGTGTGGCAAGAGAGGACTGGAATATGTGGATGCTTGGAGTGTGTTTGAGGACAGAGAGGAATTGTATGCAAGACACCACTTACATTTGAATGAGGAAGGACGTAGGCATCTGGAGAGATTGCTGTTCTGAAAAAGTCAGTGTGTCCCAGAGACAATGGTAGCAGGGGTGTCCTCTTGTGGGAATGGGTACTTGGGAGAAGGGGGACAACATCAGGTAACACTGAGCCCAGTGGAGTCTAGAGGGGATAATGCTGAGTATAAAAACAATGGCATTTATGTGCTATATACTAATGCCAGGCGTGTCCGGAATAAGGGAGAGGAATTGGTGGCGCCAATAGCATCAACCTGGCCAAAAATCATTGAGATCACTGAGATGTGGTTGACAGAAGAGGATATAATAACAGGAATAGAAGTCGCTGGGAACAGCATTTTTTGGCAGGATAGGTAGGGAAAGCATGGTGATGGAGTACTACTTATGATAACTGACAACCTATGTCCTCTAAGAGTGGAGACTTTGGAAGGCAGTGACACTAATGATTTTGAAAGCATATGGTGTGAGGTAGAGGTGGGAAAGACAGGATATTTAGTGGGGTGTTGCTACAGATCCAGGAGTACAGAGGGTGGGGACCAGGAAATGTTTAGACAGTTGAGTTTGGCAAGTGCAAGAAGAATGATTGTTATGAGAGATTTTAACTACAGTAGTATAAACTGGGGAGAATAAAATGCATGTAGCAATAAGGGAATGGAATTTCTAGAATTCTTGGGGGACAAATGTCTTATGTAATAGAGGGAATAAGAGGTTCAAGAGTTTTGGATTTGGTTATAGCATCAGAAGAGTTGATAATTACTGAGATGATATCTCTCCCACCAGTTGGAGAGGGTGATATGGTTTTGCCTTGGAAAATGAATAGACATGCAGGAGTATCAAAGAGATGGAAACCTATGTGGAATTATAAGGTAGGTGATTATAATAGTCTAAGATGTCAACTTGGGGAAGTTTCATGGAGGAAGGAATTGGAAGGCCGGGATATCATTAGTGCGTGGGAAATTGTGAAAGAACATTTGTTAGTGGCAATGGTAAGTTGTATACCACGAGTGAAAAAGAGGACACAATTTGGAGTAAAGCGGATGACAAACAATATTAAACAGAATTGCATGCAAAAAAGAGGCTGTGGAAGAGATATAAGGAGATAGGTGAAGAGAAGATTCATGAAGAGTATAAGACACAGGCTAGAAGAGTGACTAGTATGGTAAGAAGACGAAACTGGAATATGAGAGGAGATTAGCCCTAAGATCCAAAGAAAATCCTAGGGAATTTTTTAGATATGTGGCCCGTAGGAGGAGAAATGACTGTGGAAGAATGATATTGTGGGATAAAAATGGGAATAGAGTGACTAATGCAGAGGACATAGTAGAATTGTTCAATGAACACTTTATTGGAGTGTTTCATCATGGAGGAGTCAGTTTTAATGCTAGAGGGATAGGGCAGCCAGGTTCGAGGTTTAGAGGTACAGGAGGAGAGTGTTTTCAAATACTGAGTACTCTGGGTGTCAGTAAAGCTGTGGGACTGAATGGTATTTCACCACAGGTTTTGAGAGAATGTGCTATAGAACTGACAGCTCCTTTGACCTGGCTTTTCAGTGAAAGTCTGGTTATGGATAATTATGGAAAGTCTGGTTATGGGAAAGGAGCCCAGCGAATGGAAGGAAGGTAAGAGTACCATTGCATAAGGGCAGTAGCAGACTAGAAGTGTCTAATTATAGGCCAGTTTGTGTGTCATCGGTAGTTGTTAAGATCTTGGAGAAATTAATGAGGGACCGTATACAGCATTCGGCAGATGAGGGTAATGTTATCTGTGAGATTCAACATGGATTTGTTAAGGGATGCTCTTGTTTTAGTAATATGCTAGCCTTTTATAATAAAGTTACAAGAGTAGCAAATGAGGGAAAGGCATATACTGCCATTTTCTTGGATTTATCGAAGGCATATTGCAGGGTGCCACATGTTGAGCTGATATTTAAGTTGCAACACATGGGTTTGGATGTCAGATTGGTGAACTGGATTCAGGATTGGCTGTCCGATAGGCATTAGAGAGTTATCTATGGTGGGGCAGTTTCTCGGAGGCAGAAGGTTACAAGTGGAGTCCCACAGGGCTCAATACTGGGAAGGATTATTAGTAATAGTGCAGATGCGGCAGCCCTGCAAGAGGATTTGAATAAGCTAGATAGATGGGCAAATGAATGGGGTGTCGGTTTAATGCAGCAAAATATAAGGTCTTGAGGTTTGGGAAACATTGATGGGACATTGCATACTTTGTGGGAGGAGTTATACTGTAGGAAGTAGGGGAGACAAGAGATCTTGGGTTGATGATTGATAGAAACCTGAAATTTAGGGGATATATTGCAAAGGTGGTGAAGGTAACACATAGGATTGCTGCAATAATGAGGACACTGACCTGCAGAGATAAAACAGTTATCATTCTGTTGTATAAGACCCTAATCAGACCACACTTGGGCTATTGTTCTCAGATTTGGTCCCCAGGATTTGAAGGGTGAAGGGGATACACTAACTGTGGAAAGGGTTCAAAGGCAAATAACAAAGATGGTTTCAGAACTGTACAATGATAGTTATGAAGATCGGCTGAGGGAATGTGGGCTGCAGAGTTTGGTGGATAGAAGTAGGAGAGGTGATATGATTGAGACTTTTAAACTGTTGACAGGTGGTTACAGGGTTGACACTGGTTAGTTCTTTCGCTTGGTTGAACAGCGGGAAGGAGTGATGACAAGAGGCCATCCCTGGAAATTACGAAAGGAAACTGTGAACAAGAGGATGAGGAGAGGTTTCTTTGCATGGAGGGTGGTTGAACCATGGAATGCATTGCCTGATGGAGTGGTGAGAGCGAGAACGGTCAATGAGTTCAAGGAGTGGTATGATAGACTTTGTGTTTCTTAGGGAGTGCCTCCCCTCGGTGAGTCTTGATAGATTTTGTGTTTCTTAGGAAGGACCTCCCACAATGAGTCTTTTGACTCCATGGAGGCCTGAATAATAATAATGTGAAAGATAGGCAAGATGCGTAAGTAGTGTGAGTTATCTTTCTTTAATTCAGTAGTGAATTAAATATAGTGTATGTTTGATGCAAGGTATTTCTGTTTTTTTGGCAAAGTACGAGATTCTCTATTGGTTGTGTGAAAAACTAAACTTGGTTTGAGAACAGTGAATCTTGCAGCCCCCTTCCCCAAGTTCTTGAAAGGGGGGGTGAGATTTCTGAGTTGTAAGCATCTGGAGATCTTGTATAATGGAATGAAACCACTTTTATATCATGACTTTGAAGAAACTGATAGATTTTGTCCATAACGCTGTAGATGGAAGGAAGGATGACTGCACCTTTAAATGTTTTTTGATTTTCAAGGTGGGGTTTGTAAAGCCTTGTTGATTGTCTTGTGCCCATGGTCATGAAGGGGAAACAGTATAATGAAGGTAATGAAGTTCTTTATTTCTTTTTTTCCCATTTTGCTGGAGATGTTATAGTTTCCATTACTTTTTGTTTTGATTATTATCGTTATAAGAGGAAGCAGAGAGCAGTGTACCAGCAATGGTAGGTTTTCTGTGCAATTGAATAAGTATACTGTATTGTCATTAAAGACCTAAATGAACAGTGAAGGATGAAAATAATTGGGAATAGTGTACCATTGGCTTATGCCAGTGACATTGTTATCCTTTTAGACTTTCGTAAGAATGTTATACACACTATGTCTAATTTAATCAAAGCCTATTGGTCTTGTCATAAACAGAAAAAAGACTAAATATATGTGCATTTCAAAGACCTCTCCAACTTGGTTGTTGATAATTATATCTTTGAGCAGTGGATAACTTGAACTATATAGGAGTCAACATTAATCATTAATGATATGCACCAAGAGATAAAGGAGAGAAGTGAGAAGGCCAATCGTGGATATTTTGTAGTTTTACAACTCCTGAAATCTAGAATAAGTTACTAGTTGTTTTGAAGTCTAGAATATTATCAAGAAAATCCAGAGAAAAACTCTATTTAAGCTATCTACAACTGATATTAACCAATGGTTGTGAAACATCGTCAGCAACAAAGGGAGATAATAGAACACCTTTTTTTAACTCAAAAAATGGAACTGTCAGCACTAAAAAAATTGCATCACAATAAAACAACATGGAAATGCCTCAGTTATCATATGCTCAGAGGAATACATCACCAAATTCAATAAACTACCTGGCACTAGATTCACACCCAACTTGGTGCACACAATAAAACCAATGATTAGATTTAAAAAAAAAAAAAATGCTGGTTAGAGGAAAGTCTTACTCTTCAGCAGTCCCAAATGGTTCAAGAATTTGCAGAACCCCAATGATTCGCATACCAGAGGTACCTTTGAGTCCTACTGTAGATACCAGCAATTCACTTACCTCCAATCTGGCCAAATATCTATTTCTTCTGGTTGCACCACATGTAGAATCATTCATCAAAAACAATTTACAGTTCATTGAGAGCTTCTGTCAGGTTTATATGTTGCCAACCCTATTCACAAATGTTTCCAGAGAAGAAACTTTAGAGCTACTTTGAGATTTTTTTTCCCCACCCAATACTGTTGTCTTATTCAGACACTACATAGAAAAATACTTTTTTTTTATCATTATTTTAAAGTTTTATGAACCTCAGGTTCTAGTTGCTGTTTAAAGTACTAAATATAAATATCTAGAGCAAGCTTCCTGAAATTGCTTCCCATGCAATAGAACAAAACCCATGTACCACAAATTGAAAAGGTTGCTATACTTTATTTCCAAGATAAAGAGACAAAATTTTGTGTCTGAAACCCTGGCAGTCAAAACTAACACTTATACCATAAATGTCTGATTTGCTCTACTTGATCTCAGAAATTTGGCAACTGAATCATATTAAAATTAACCCAAAACTCATATCCAATCAGCATACATCCTGCTCTTTAATGACATCTGCCTTTCTCATTTTTTGCACTTTCCTTATTTCTGAGGATGACCGTATGGTTTGAAATTGAATCACAAATATTTTATTATTATTATTATTATTAATAAACAAGACCTCATGGAGTCAAAGACTCATCTAGGAGGTCCTTTTATCTCACACACATCTCATCATACCGGGTCTTAAACACATTCAAACTCCTTGCAGACACCACACTCTCAGGCAAGGCATTCCAATCATTCACAACTCTGCACGAAAAAAACCTGCCTCTCACTCTCCTACTCACACCCTCTTTATACAGTTTCCAGGGATGACCTCTGGTTCTCCCCTGATCTCCCACTATTCTCTGTAGAACTTCTCCACCATTGATCCTATAACAACCCCTTACCAACTTGTAGGTCTCTATCATATCTCCCCTCTTCCTTCTCTCCACTAGTCTCTGCAAATTACATCTTCTCAATCTTTCCTCATACTCGACATTCCAGAGGTCAGAAACTACCTTAGTCAGTCGCCTTTGGACCCTTTCCAACATCTCTTCATCCTTCTGAAAACCAGGTGACCAAATCTGGGCACAATAGTCCATGTGTGGCCTAATCAAAGCTTTATACAATGGAACAAGAATCTCCCTACTTCTACACGTCAGTGTCCTCCTCATCATTCCCAGAAGTCTTTGTGTTGTCTTCACAATTTTGGCGATGTGTCCCCTAAATTTTAGATCCTTATCCACTATCCTCCCAGATCTCTTATTTCCTCTACTTCCAACAAAATATTTTCACCAAGCATAAATTCTGCATCCCATCTTTGTTTTCCAAATTTTAAAACCTTACATTTTGCAACATTGAACTCACATCCCCATTTGCTTACCCAATCACTCAATTTATTCACTTTTACTTCATCATATTCATGAAGAAAATATCAGTCATTCAACATTGTTTACCAAGAGAGAACTATGTGTTATTCATTCTGTATCAGTTACACCTAGAAACAGTTGAAAAATTATTTAATTAAAATAGATTAACTACAAATATTTCAATTCATGTATTGTGATTCATCGTCAGCATAAATACAGTTGGAAATTAAAAAATTAAACAACAGCGAAGGTATATGGAGAATGGAATCTCAACTTATATGCAGTATCGAGACAGCCAGGTAAAAATTGATACTGTTAGGATAAATTGAAGTGTGTGTGTGCATGTGATTTAAAAAAAAAAGAAGTGTATGTGTACAAGTAATAAAAGCTTATATAATTAAACACTATTATTTAATAATAATTTCCCAGATTTTTGGCATGGAGAGTCTATCATTAAAGTTGAGATTTGGACAATGTAGAAGTACTTCATAACTTTAAAGAGATGTTAATATTTATGGAAACATTTATATAGTAATTGACTTAAAATTTGAGACATATATGGAAGACATTATAATACTAATTAAGGATGGAGGTCACTTACATAAAAATTGCTTATATGTAGAATTTGCAGCCAGGTTTCATAGCCATTTTAAATATATTACAGGAAGATAACTACGAACTATTTTTTTTATGTTGGGCCCATCCATACATGAGAGGTTGGTTGGTCAACATATAGCACATTAGTGCCATGTATGGGAAGAGAATTGTGAATTGCAGAACTTGTTCACATTGGATAATGCCTTTACATTGTATTCCTGAGGAACACTGGGAGAGAAGGGGTTGTACCACAATACAGAAGCAGTAGGAATGAAGGAGGAGGAGGAGGAAGAGAAACTTGTTCCATGAGTACAGAGTTTGACTCTGAAGGAATGTTGGGTGGTAGCTGCATCTGTTTCAGTGCATTTAGTAGAGGGGGAGGAGATTATTGTGGATAGTTCTGATGAACATTCACTATGGAAATATTTTATAGATGATGCATGCAGTAGATGCTAGATACTTGTGTGAGAATATTGTTAGGGCACTCTTAAGGGCACCTCTCCATATAAACTAAAGATGCCAAGAAATTATATTCTTGGTTTAATCCTTTATCCAAGTGTAAGCAAACAAAGTTTGTGCCTGAAGATACATGAGGCACAAACGTTACTTCAGGCACAAACTTTGTTTGCTTACACTTGGATAAAGGATTAAACTAATTCTTTAATATAATTTCTTGGCATCTTTAATTTATACTATAACCAAGTGGAAAAACTTCCAACAACCTCCCCTGATATGCGAACAGTACTTGATGGAGAGACAGATTTTTTTATTTGTTAGGTTATGTGACTCCATAATGCAATTGAAAGAACGACAGTACATTGCACCCTTCAGTTGTAAAAGTCCTGAGTTTGATTCTCATCATGACAATCTTTATATGAGCTTTTTCAATTAAAGGTGAGTTAACTGATCTCATATGGAGATAGCAGGGTTTTTTCTCTCAGAAACTAAGGTTCTTCATCCCACATACAGGCAAATCAGCCATCAGAACATATGCAATTTACAGACAAAAAATACCGCTATTGGTGTTGTGGGTGGCATTGATGGTAGTTGTGTGTAGTGGGAGAATTAACCAGTAGGGAGACACTGGGATATGTGTAGCAGAGTGGAGTGCCCTCCCTGAATTTGTCCCTGGACTCCTTGGCGGTGTCACATAATAATAATAATAAAGCCTTGAACAAAAGAGAAATCCCAATTTTTTTTAATGCTGAGGAGGCAATGGTGATAATGTGTTTATGCCAAGAGAGTCTTTATGTCAAGGTAATCCTAAGAAGAGAGATCACATCTTACCTAGAAATTGGGTGTTGTCAAAGGTACAGCTTGGATAATATGGTTCTTTTTTTTTGTTGGAAATAAGGCAAAACTGTGTTTTGCAGGGATTGAAATAGAAAAGGTTATCCGAGCCCCATCAAGGAATGGTTTGGAGATCATAATTTAGGCTTTCAGAGGTTGATGCAAGGTTTTTTCAGGTGAGAAGAAGGAATGTAGTTTAGTGTCATCGGCAGAACTGTGTATTGGATTGACATTTAGAAGAAACAGGGTGGGTGAGAGGACAGAACCTTGTGGGACCCCCAGCATTAGTTACACAGAAGATAGGGAACCATCAACCATCACATGCAATGTGCATCTGAGAAAACTGGCAATCCAGTTGCAGAAGTCACAGAACAGACCTAATGATGGAAGCTTACTTAATAGGCCCTTGTGCCAAACTCAATCGAAAGCCTTGGAGATATCTAGTGCAACCACTTGGGATTTGCCAAACTTTTCCTTAGTTTCCTTGTTTCTCCAGAGGTATGTGACATAGGTGAGCAGATCCCCTATTGAACGGCATTTGCAGAATTCATACTAGTAGTTGTTTATTAGTTGAGTACTTTCAAGATAGCAT
Organism: Typopeltis vanoorti; assembly: GCF_054136105.1. NCBI lineage: Eukaryota > Metazoa > Arthropoda > Arachnida > Uropygi > Thelyphonidae > Typopeltis > Typopeltis vanoorti. The sequence goes on from NW_028328064.1 coordinate 5,414,928, forward strand.
AGAAGTTCGCTATTGATGGTTTTCTCTCCATTACTTTAGAGAGGACTGAGAGAGATTGGGTAATATCTTGATTGCAAGGATCTGTCATCCCTTCTTTGGAATATGTTAGGCATGGGCTTATTTCCAGGGTGTAGGGTAGATGCCTGTGGAGTAAGCAAGCAAAAAGAGGTGATATGGAATAGTCAGTTCTGGTGCACAAATCTCAGAACAATTGGAGGAATGCTGTCAAGTCCAGGAGACTTTTTTCTTTTTTCCCAGGACCTATCACCAGGATTTTTCTGATCACATCCTGGTGATAGGTCAGAAGAGGCATTGAGTGTTGGGTGTTTGGTATAGTTGGTGGGGGGGGGGGACATTTAGCAAAATCATTTAAGTAGACATGAGGAAAAGCATGATGCCAGGAGATTGTCTTTCTCTGTTGGTGACAATGCAATAGACCCATCTGGGTGTAGGATCAATGGAAGCAGTGTTGGACAAAAGTTGTGGCCAACTGCTTTGGCCAGAGACCAAAATGCATGGCTGTCATTTGGGCATGATGCAAGTTTCCTGCTTTTTTGGCTCTTTGAAAATCAGCTTTTGATGCATTGATGATTTTCTTGTAGCTGTTTTGGGCTTGGTGCAAGCGGTGAGAGAAGGCAGAGTTCTTGATGATAGCCAGTTGTGGTGTGCTTAGTTCTTCATTTGTACACCCTTGGCGCACCTTTTTTTGGGATAACAGGGGCATACTTAGGGAATGGGAGTTTAGCATGGAATGGGGAATATTTGCTTCCATTCCAGAGAAGATCACTTCAGTAATGCATTCAATGCATATGTTTGGGTTGGAAGACTGAAAGCAACTTGCAGTTGGAGAAGGAAAACTAGTTAGTATTATGTACATTGAAATCACTGAGGAAGATAACCTCACTGCTAAGAAAGTTGGAATGAAGGATGTCGACTTTCAAAGAGAGGAAATCAAAGAGTCCCAAGTGATCGGTGGCATTGCGAGAGTGATATAAACAGTATATGAATTTGACAGAGTGAGGCAGAGAGATTTTAAGCCAGAGTAGATTGTGATTGGGAGACTGTAAGTTGAATGCTCTCTGTCATGGTATGTCAGATCGAATATATGCACAAACGCTGCCCTTGAGTCAATAGAAGTCCAGCAGTATGTATTTGGGGAAACTCAGATAAGCAATGTTTGGTGAGTCTGAAATTTTGGTTTCTGTTAGGAAAAGCAGGTGGGGTTTTGCAGACTAGAGGTGGAAGTGAACACTGTTCAGGTTGGAGCATAAACCATGTGTATTTGTTAAGTTGAAATTAAACTGAAAGTGCATGATATTATGTACTATTGACTGCAGGAGGATAACTTAATTTTCTTTTATCTTTATTTTAATATATTTCTTTATATCTATTAATGCAAATGGAGTTATTCTCCTGCAGTCAATAAAGCCTCTTTTAATAAAACTTTAAATTTAAATAATTAATTAATTACAATTTATGAAAGACATAAGGTGAGTATTAGTCAGGGTGACTTAGTTAAGAGAACTGCAACCATTAAAAATATCATATTTGAGGCCATCTGGTGTGACATAGTGGCCAGCAGAACAAAATATACAATTGGTTGCTTCTATAGAGCAGGGGATGTATTGGATGATGATGGGGATAACGTGCATCAGTAAATAAGCTCATTGGCAGGGAGCAAATTATTATGGAGAACTTTAACTTTAGAACATACATTGGAAGGAGGAAAGGAAACATGGAAGGAAGGAAATGGAATTTATGCAGTTACTAAGGAATAATTACCTGAGGCAGTATGTAATGGAATGTACTAGGAGTTGGAGCATGCTAGATCTAGTAATTGCATTAGAGAGTTTGTCTATAACCATTTATGACCACATTGTCACCAATTGGTAAGAGTAATCATATGGAGTAATCATAATAACCTGGGAGATGGCTAAACGTGTGGAATTTTCAGTTAAGAGAAGGGGAGTATATGTGGAAATACAGGGCTGGTAAGTATGACAAACTTAGGAGATTGCTTGGATCAGATGCATGTAGATAGTACATGGAAAGTGGTAAAGGAATGTTTGAATGAAGTAATAGCAGATTGCATACCTACAAGTCAAGAGAATAAATTAAGGAAGTTAAATGCATGAATACCATCATTAAGCAGAAGTTACAAAAAAAAAATTGTGGAGGGAATTCAAGGAGAATGGTGATCAGCAGGCACATGAGCAATACAAAGCACAGGCTAGAAGGGTAACCAGTGTGGTAAGAAAGGCAGAAGCAGAGTATGAAAGGAAATTAGCAGTTCAGGCCAAAGATCATTCCAAAAAGTTCTTTCATTATGTTGTAAGTAAAAGGAAGAAGGATTATGGAAGAATAATTTTAATGAATGCCAATGGTAGAGAGGTAATTGAATCAGATGAAATAGTAGAATTACTAAGTGAACACTTAGCAAGATTATTTCATTCAGATGGAGATATTATAGTAACAAGAGAAGTAAAGGCTTATATGGAAACTGAGGTAAATGAAATGGAGGTGCATAGAATATTACAGAACCTTGATTTGAATACAGTGTTGGGATTACATGGTATACCAGTTCAAGTTTTATGAGGTACAACATGGTTTTGTGAAGGTAGGTCGTCCCTCACCTCATTAACTTGCTCACGTTCTATAACAGTGACAGCTGAGTTGGATAAAGATAATGGATTTATAGTAATACTGCTGGACTTTGCAAAGGCTTTTGACAGAATACCACATAGAATTCTAATATATTGCAGCACACAGGAATGAATGTAAAGTTGAGGAAGTGGATAAGAGGCTGGTTGATGGAGAGCCACAGGCTCTCTTCTTGGGTTGCTACTTTTAATTTGTACATTAACAATATAGGAAATGATCTGAGAAGAACTATTCAGTTGTTTGCTGATGATGCAGAAATGGATAGAGCAATAGTTAATAAAGATGATATTGAAATTTTGCAAGATGATTTGGATAGATTTGCAGTATGGGGAAATGAGTATGGATATCAGTTTAACCTAGTTTTTTTGGGAATGAGGAGGAGATGAAGAGGATCAATAGAGAGTGGAACAATACCAAAGTTCTACACAAAAGCTATTTTCTTTTGGAAAGGCTATATAAAGAAAGCTGTGAAGCACACATTCACAGTCCCAATCTTAACAAAAACCTTAAATTTTCTCAATATTGAGAAGTTATCTTAACTAATAGTAACCATTCATGTGTTTTTTATAAATTATAATTAGTTCCAAAAAGGTGTCACATTTTATTATTAAATTACTCTGAATTAGAGAAAGATGTTGGAAGTTTTTCCACTTGGTTAGACTGTAAAGGTTGAAACTGGTCTGGATAGTGGCCTTTCCCTTAATGCATAGCATTATACATGCCCGCAAGAGATTGTGCTTTGCATTATGGGAAATACTAAGGCAAATGATGAGAACTTATATCCTTTACCATGAGTTGCCCCAATCCTGAAGATACTTCAGGTGCAAACTTTGTTTGCTTACACTTGGATAAAGGATTAAACTAAATATATAATTTACAGTCTAACCAAGTGAAAAAACTTCCAACATCTTTCTCTAATCCAGAGTAATTTAATAATAAGGTGTAACACCTTTTGGCAATATAGGTAATTATGACTTCTCCATTACTTCCACCTTGGTATCAACCACCACTGGGTCTGGGAAGTGGCCCTTCCCTTAATGCATAGCATTATACATGTCTGCAAGGAGATGTGCTTTGCATTATGGGATATAGTAAGGCAAGTGATGAGAACTTATGCCACCTTTACCACGAGTTGCCCCAGTCCTGAAGATACTTCAGGTGCAAACTTTGTTTGCTTACACTTGGATAAAGGATTAAACTAAATATATAATTTACAGTCTAACCAAGTGAAAAAACTTCCAACAAGTTAAGATTCCATTTTCCATACACTTTCATTGTTGTTTAATTTTTCAATTTCCAACTGTATTACACTGATGATGATCCACAATACGTGAATCGAAATATTTGTAGTTAATCTATCTTAATTAAATAATTATTTAATGTAGCTATGTAACTTAGACAGAATTCAACATTGTTTTTGATGGGAACATTTCTCCTTCCTTCCTTTTGTCACTTATCTGTAAAACAGCAAAAAAAATTTCATTCATTCATATTTTGATTTTTAGTGGAACCTGTGGCATAGTAATTAAATAATAAAGCAACACGTAAAAACCACAGTAATATCTTTAATTAGTAAAAGGACAGATATTTCGTACTAAAATTAATAGTACATCTTCAGTGTCTGTAATAGGAATGGAATACAAGCAAAACGTTCGGTGGATCACCTATTAAAATACAATTGTTGCTTCGTGCTAGGAAATAATAGAAATAACAAATTTAATATATTAAGATAAATGTTTTTTTACATTTTGTTTGTCCAAAATAAGAGACATTGCATTCGCAAGGTATTTGGTAAACGCCAGCCAAAGATAGAGAAGACAGATTATCCTTTGTAGAAGGTAATAAAGAAGAAATTTTGTTGATAGGAATATATGTTGTAATCAATCGATGCTTTTTCAGAATTCTACCTATAGGTTCTGAGATTCCTGGAATGTATGTAATAGGAATTCTGCAAACTGTTGAAGAAACTGTAGGTGTTGGAACATAAGAGTCAAGTATCTGTTGGATTTGATTGGAGTTGTAATCATTTTATTCCATTAACTTTTTAATGATGGAAAGTTCTTGTTGCAAGATTATTGGGGAAGAGAAAACTTTATGTGCTCTATGAATTAGAGATTTAAGAATGCCAAATTTTTGAGACCTGTGGTGCACAGACTTTTTGTGATGTATCTGCCAGTAAATCTGGGTTTTCGAAAGACGCTTATAGATAAGGTACCAGAAGATGTTCCAGTAAGGAGGATGTCCAAAAATGGTAAAGTACCAGAGTTTTGAATTGGATGCATGGGTGAAGGTTATTTATCCGTTGTAGAAAAGTGGAAAGTTCATCTTCAGTGTATGGACAGATGTTTCATAAACGTCATCGACGTAACGGTACCAAAGAGATGGTTGAGGATGAATGGATGAGAACATAGTATCTTCGAATTGTTTCAAATAGTAGTTTGCCAAAGGTGGAGACAGAGGGCTACCCATGGCAGTACCTTCAATTTGTTTGTAGATTTTGTTTTTCCAACTGAAATAGCCTGAGTGGATGACATATTTGTCTTCTCTATGGCTGGCGTTTACCAAATACCTTGGTAAATGCCAGCTATAGAGAACTGGCCATTCTTTGGAAAAAAGAATAAAAGAACAACAATATTATATTGATTATAACAAATCTGAAGTCTGGTCTGGCGCAGCACAGTATTGACTCTACCCATAGTGTCCAGTGGGATAAAGCAGTTCTCCTCCATAGATGCAGATTCAAATATGAACGCTTATTCAAAGAAAGTTGTGAAACTATTTTACACCGACCGAATTTAAATAGAAATGACTGCATGTCTCTCTCAAAGATCTGGGAGACTTTTATCTTATGTAAAAAATCATTTATCTTAATAGATTAAATTTGTTATTTCTATTATTTCCTAGCACGCAGCAATAATTGTATTTTAATAGATGATCCACCAAACGTTTTGCTTGTATTCCATTCCTATTACTGTTACAGACACTGAAGATGTACTATTAATTTTAGTACGAAATATCTAATTAAATATATCACTGTGGTTTTTAGGTGTTACTTTATTATTTCATTCATTCATAGCTTCTTCATCATTTCACAAGATTTTCTCAGGTTTTTATTATTTTATTAATTTATATTCACTTTTATATAATTGTCTATTTATTGGTTGGTTTTAATTCTCAAACGTTTTTTTTTGTTATTACCATTCCAATGCACATGGTTTATCAAATTTTCATTTTATTTATATTACACAAATTAGTTTTTAGAGTCAACTACAGTTTCATAGTAGAGGAAACAGAAGTAACTACATCATTCAGGTACCTTGAACTTCTGAAGGTAGGTTTTATTTTCTTTCTTCTAATTTTTGATAGATATAGTAATGCTATCATTTCTTTTTTTTAGTCAACTCTCATCTTAAATCCACCACATCATAAGTCTTAAATAATCATGCATTAAGTAGTAGACGAAAAAGATAGGCTGTGTAGGTTGTTCCATTAAGCAGAAAGCTTGCTATAGTATTTATATTTAATACACTTTTTTTCTTTCAGTTTAAGAATAGGGAATGGGAACAAACACAAGGTCTTGCTTCTATCTTTAATTTATTTATGGAATCCTTTATAGAGAAAATCAGAAAAATAACATAAAAAAACTTAAATGTTGACATATGTTGGCCAGGTTTAACAAAGAATTGGATTGTTTCAAGGATTATTTTAACAGCCTACACCCTATAAAATGTACACTTGTACTTGAAAACTGCAGGACATTAACCTTTCCTTGATATTCTTGTAATTTCTGAGGATAAAAGACTTATTCAGTTTACAGAAAATCCACCAACGCTGTTTCATTCCCTGTCAACCAGTTTGTTCAAAGCCATAACATAAAATTCTTTTCATTCCACTATACAAGATCTCCAGATTTACAGCCTCTGAAATCTCATCTTCCCCTACCCCCTCAAGAAATCAGGGGTTTCCAAGATCCATTACTCTTATGGGATTCACTATGTTGGTCAAATAGGATATGCCAGAGAGATCTACATGTCAGCAGAGCATTTTAGAATGTCAAAAAGAAATAGATTTGCTTTTCATACAGCCATTAAGAGTATATGGTACTACTCTGGCAAAAAAACAGAAATGCCTTACATTGAATATAGCTATATTGTCAAGAAATTTAAAGAGACATTTGAAATGATGCACACTGCACCGAGTTTAGTCTTCATTCATCAAAAATTCACAATTACAGACCTTGGCTATGGCATATATTACATTGCAGAACACACAATACCAACTAGCAGCCCTGTTTTCATTGACTCGTTGTTTATTTTAATTTTTATTTTTTACATTCTTTCATTACTAAGTTAATATGATACATTTTGCCTCTAGTTTTTAAATGTTTTCATAATATAAGCACACTTCTGCAAAGTACCTGTTGAAACACAAAATTAGTTGAGTTTTTTAACTTAAAATTTTATTTTACTTCACCTTCTGTGGTCATTATACCAGAAATTCATTGAACATCTTCACAACCACTGAAATCAAAAACTTTCAAATTATATATTCAAGTAACAGTTTGTTTTACAATTAATAATTACTGGTGTATGTTAAACATAATTTGTTTTTAATGTTGCATCTACCTTTAAAAGTTCAAATAAATAAATAAATGATGGAATGCAATATTCAGCAGAATCATTCTCACTGAAAATAATAACATTTATACAATCCTCTGGAAAAGAAGTTTGTTTTTGTTGAACCAAAAATAGTACAAAAAAACTAAAAAATCCTTTTGCTGTTTTTCATTGTTAAGGTCTGTGATATGATATCCTATGAAAATTATAAGTGGACATTTGTAATATATGCATAGTTTTTGTTATTGTTTAATTTTTATTTGTATTCAAAATGTAGGAGTTCATATTATCTGCTATTTGTAGAAAGCTTTTCACTTGGTTATGTATTATAACTGAGTGAATTCATTTATTCCATAATTTCTTGGCAAGTTTAATTTATCTTTTATCTATTATGTACTTTGAAAGATGGACATTATTTATTGTTATTATAACACACCTCTATGGTGTAGAAAGACTCAGTACTAGAGATGATATGATTTTAAATGCAACGGTACTGTTATACATATCCTAAAGTCATGAATCGTTCTTGCATGAATTTAAGCATATCACTCCTTCTTCTCCAAAGGACACAACAAGAAAAGAAGAGGATGATATGATTATATAAAGGAGATGCCAAGGTAAAGGTATCAAATTATATTAAGGTATTGGTAAAGTTCGGTAAAGGCAGAAGTCATGCTGGAACAGCTTTCTAAAGGGTGGGTATTTCCTTAGCAATTTACTCACACCGTGTTATAAAGTGACACATATTTGTGATCAAGGCTGTCGTAAGCACCTAAGGCAATGCCTAGGAGAGGCAAGCTTGGAAAGTGGCAAAAACTGGCAAAATTGTATCTCAACCATAAAAACACTTTTGTTGTTGTTACTGATATTATTTTACACATTTTTTTTAAATTTTTGGGCTGCACAATAGGCAGCATATTATTATTATGATTCAGGCCTCCATGGAATCACAATACTCGTCGTGGGAGGCCCGCCCTAGAAAATACAGTCTATCATACCACCTCTTGAACCCATTGACCATTTGTGCTCTCACCACTCTATGCAAAGAAACCACTACTATTTATTTCTTTTCATAACTTCCAGGGATGGCCCCTTGTCCTCGCTCCTTCTCCCTGTTAAACCAAATGAAAGAACTCCCTAGTGTCAACCCTGTAAGTATCTCTCAACTGTTTAAAAGTCTCAATGATATCACCTCTCCTTCTTCTATCTACCAAAACTCTGCATATTCCCTCAGCCTACCTTCATAACTAATATTATACAGTTCTAATATCATCTTTGTTATCTGCCTCTTCACTCTTTCCATGGTTAATTTATTCCCTTCAAATCCTGGGGACCGAATTTGAGCACAATAGTCCAAGTGTGGTCTGATGAGGGCTTTATACGATGGAATAACCAACTCTTTATCTCTACAGGTCAGTATCCTTCTCATTATTACAGCAGTTCTCTGGGTTACCTTCACCACCTTTGCAATATGTTACCTGAATTTCAGGTTTCAATCAATCATCATCCCCAGATCCCTTGCTTCCCCCCCCACTTCCTCCAGTGCAGTTCCTCCAACAAAGTATGCAGCTTCCCAAACTTAAAGTAATACCCCCCATTCATTTGCATATCTGTCCAGTTTATTCAAATCCTCTTGCAGGGCTACCACATCTGCACTATTACTAATAATCCTTCTCAGCCTTGCATCATCTGCACACAACTAAATATCCCCCTGCAATCCATTGACAATGTCATTTATATAAAGGTTAAACAATATGAGTCCCAATACTGAGCCCCCCCGCAGGACCTCATTTTTAACCCGGCACTAGTGAGGTGGAAAAATGTAATAAAAGTGGTAAAGTGGGGTCCCACAGACCCACCCAAATAATGTAGTGTATTATAGAAATCCATTTCTTTTTAATCAATATTAGTGCATTCTCTGTGGATTCTTTCTCACGGTCTTGTTCTGTATCAGGCTCATGGTTACTGACTAATTCTGAATCAGTTTTACTATCATCATCTCCGCTAAATGGCTCCTCATCTGTCAAAGAAGCATCATTTATAAGTTGACATAACTCTGTTCTCCCTGCTCGTAACTCATCTGGTAAAAAAAAAGATATTATTCTCAAAATACCCTCTAAATATTTACAAAAACGTATTTGCTTATAGTTGGTATGTAAAAATATAGTAGGCACAGCAGTAACGATAATATTTTAGTAGAATATACATGAAAACAACTTACGTTTCGGAAGTAAATATAATCACACTTTTGGTAAGGTGGGGTCTGGTGGACCCCAGCACCCTTTACACTTCTGCACACTAAATTTGCTTGCGCACAACAGCATGGCGTCGAGTAGCGGATTACAGGAGGGGAAGCTTTGCTGAGGCATGACTCATTGCCATGCGTTGTTAAAAAGTTATAGTCAATTTAAAATCTTTGGGGTCTGTGACACCCCACCTTACTAATGCTGGGTTAACCTTCTGCTTCCTTGATACTGCTCCCCCATACCCAATACAGATAGCCAATCCTGAATCCAGTTCACTAACCTGACATCTAAAATCCATGTGCTGCAACTTAAATATCAGTTTATCATGCGTTACCCTGTCAAATGCCTTTTGTAAAATCAAAAAAAAAAAAAAAAGGGGGGTAGAATATGCCTTTCCCTTATCAACTGCTCTTGTCACTTTATTAAAAAAGGCATTCATATTACTAAAACAAGAGTGCCCCTTAACAAATCCATGCTGATTCTCGCAGCTCTTGCAATGCTGTAAATGATCCCTGACTAATTTCTCCAAGATCTTAACAACTAATGAAATACAAACTGGTCTATAGTTTGACACTTCAAGTTTGCTACCACCCTTATGCAATGGCACTATCTTACCCTCCTTCCACTCCTTGAGACCTTTCACTTGGTCAGACTTTCACTTAAAAGCCAGGTCAATGGAGCTGTCAGTTCTTTAGCACATTCACTCAAAACCTGTGTGAAATCCCATCCAATCTCACATTCACTACTTTATTGACATCCAGAGTACTCAGTATTTGAAACACATCTCTTCTTGCACTTCTAAACCTCGAACCAGTTAAACAAGGTTTCTACCCATAATAGTACTCTTTTAGTGGAATTATATGGAGTAGAATATTCATCTTTTCCATTGTATTGGATGAACCTTCATTAATTAATTTTGATTTCCAAAGTTAATTTGGAGATTTGGATTGATTTCTCTTAGCCAGTCAGGCAGGACCGGGAAATCTAGTATTAAAACCTACTTTTTCAGGATTAAATACCCTAATAAAGTATTAATTGGGCAACTCTACTATGTCCTTTGCATCAGTCACTCTGTTCCCATTTTTATCCAACAGTGTCATTCTTCCACAATCCTCCTCCTCCTACTGGCCACATAATGAAAGAATTCCTTAGAATTTTCTTTGGATCTCAGGGCTAATCTCTTCTCATATTCCAGTTTTTTCTTCCTTATCATACTAGTCACTCTCCTGGCCTGAATCTTATATTCTTCATTCATCTGCTCTCCATCCCTCTCATTATATCTCTTCTATACCTCTTTTTTACCTGCAGTTTTTGTTTGATATTGTTTGTCATCCACTTTACACCAAATTGTGCTCTCTTCTTCACTTGCGATATACAACTTTCTATTGCTGCTAATAAATATTCTTTCACAAGTTCCTAAGCATTGATGATATCTTACCCTTCCAATTCCTCCATCCATGGTACCATCCCAAGCTAATATATAAGACTGTTATAATCACCTACCTTATAATTCTACATACATTCCTTTCTCTTTGATACTCCTGCATGTCTATTCATTGTCCAAGTCAAAACCACATGGTTGCTCTTTCCAATTGGGGGAGATAGAGATGCCATTTCAGTTATAATCACATCTTCTGATGCTATGACTAAATCTAAAGCTATTGAACCTCGTGTTCCTTCTATATGTTGTCTAAGACATTTGTCCCTCAAGAATTCCACAAATTCCATTCCCTTACTACTTCATGCAGTTTCCTCTTCTCAGTTTATACTGCTGTAGTTAAAATCTCCCATAACAATCATTCTTTTTGCACTCACCAAGCTCAACTGCCTAAACATCTCCTGCTGTTCACTCTCTGTGCTCCTTGACTTATAGCAACCCCCCACTCAAATATCCTGTCTTGCCCACCTCTACCTCATACCATATGCTTTCAAAACTATTAGTGACATTACTCTCCAAATCTGCCACTGTGAGAGGACATAACTTATCATAAGCGGTACTCCACCTCTGTGTTTGCCCTTCCTATCCTGTGGGAAAATTCTATACCCTGATATTTCTATTCCTGTCAGTACATCATCTTCCATCAACCATGTCTCAGAGATCCCAATAATCTTTGGACAGGCTGATGCTATTAGCACCACCAGTTCATCTCCTATATTCCAGATACTCATGGCATTAGTATAAAGAATCACAGCATTGTTACTGTTTCTATGCCTATCATTATCCCCTCCAGACTCCTCTGGATTCGATATTACCCAATGTATTCCCCCTTCTCTCAAGCACCTATTTCCACAAGAAGCAACCCCTGCTACCATCCACCCTGATAATTGTAATTTCCCTGCATTGATACACTGACTTGTTTAGAGAACAACATTCTCTCCAGATGCCAATGTCCTTCCTCATTCATATGCAAGCTATTTCTCACATACAGTTCCTTTCTGTCCTCAAATGCCCTCCAAGCAGCTCTCTTTTGACATTATACTATTATACTATTCATTATTGATGCTCTTCTCTGTATTATCATCTGAGCAACAACACTCTGACTATCTTCCCTGTCTCATTCTTCTTCTTCTGAACAACCTTATGCATGAACCTCCAATCTCTTGTCACCTGATTCACACTGCCCACCATCACAATCACCTCATGTATCATAACAGTGGTCTAGTCTATCATAGGGAAGTAAAGAAATGGCTTCACTATGATATTGCTGAACTTAGCAAAGTCATACAGAATTCTGCATGGAATCCTATTATGTCTCCATTCTTCTTTAGTCATTTCCATCCACCACTGGATATAGGCCACTCACTTATGTTTCCAGTCCTTTCTGTCTTTAGCCAATGTCCATCATATCACACCTTTGTAGATCACCCTACTATCTTGTTCTTTGGCAACCTTTTCTTCTGTGGCATCCATTCGGTGCTTAATTTTGTCCATCTTTCATCTATTAATCTGCAGGCTTTGTAGTACTTCACATTATCTACTATTCCAGTCATTTCTCCATTTCTGTTATGTCTAATTCTGTCCCTTTTTTTTATGTTGAACATTCTTCTCTCCAAGGCTCTTTGGGCCACATACAACTTGTCTTCCTATTTATTTATTTATTTTGGTTGTTGCCCATGTCTCACTTCCATAGGTAAACACTGGAATAATGCACTTATCAAATAGCTTTCTTTTTAAACATACAGGTAAATCTCCTAACAGATAATCTTTATACAGCCAAAATGCTTTGCTTACTTGTGTGATTCTTATTCCAAGGTAAATATATTCATTCACAATTATTTTAATAGGATTATCAGCTAATTTTAGTTCAGTATCATTAAACTTCATCATCAGTTTTTTTTAAGTCATATTAATTTTTAAACTTTATTTCCTGCTTTCTCTGTCAAGGTCATTTATCATTTGCTGAGCTTCTTCATTTATTGACAGAATTATGTCATCTGAAAAAATGTAAATGACAGGGATTTTTTCCATTGATGTTAATTCCATTATTTTTCCATGACAAAGTTCTGAAGACTTCTTCTAATGTAGCAGAAAACAATTTGGATGATGTCAGATCTCCTTCCCTTCCTCTCTCAATGCTGAATTCATTTCCCCGATGTTCTAACTTTATACTGACTATTGATTTCTGATATATAGTTTTTAATATGTGATACTTTACTGGGATGGCCAGTTATTTTAAACTTTTTATTATTTCTGACTGATATAAAGATTCAAAGCCTTTTTCAGACTCTACAAGCACTACATATGGAAGAGGATGATATTCATTTCCATTTTCTACTACTTGGAAATAGTGTAGATATGATCTGTTGTAGAGAATCTTGCTCTGAAACCTGCTTATTCATATGGCTGTGCGTCATCCAAAACTCTTCTGATTCTATTTAATATCCATTTTACTTTCTCTTTCTGTGTAACTTCTTGTTTTTCTGCCGAATTTAATATTTCCGATTACTCTTGGCCAGGTATCCCAGTCTTTGCCTACTTTTGCATTTAAGTCCTTTCCTTTAATTTGCACCAATGTTCTTCGATGTTTATATTCTGTTTTGGTAGTTCCTTTAGGTTTTTATCTAGTTCTAGTTGATAATTTCTTACAATATTGTTGTCTTGTAGTTTTTTTTACATTCAGCCTCCTTTTGACTCTAAAAGTGCTTCCATATTTTAACTTTATTCTTAGGTTTGCTAATACTAGCTTATGGTCTGATCCACAATCTCCAGAGAAGGATCTGCAGTTTAGGATACTTGATTTCCATCTTTGGTTTACAATAATATAGTCTATCATATTCTTGGTTTGTCTGTCTGGTGATATCCATGTCCATTTTCTTTGGGGGTTTTGGATGTTTAAAGAGAGTGCTGGTTATTGTTAGTCTATTATTTGAGCAGAAGTTTAGCAGTCTTTCGCCACGTTCATTGCTTTCTCTATACCCGAACTTTCCGATTACTCTTGGCCAGGTATCCCAATCTTTGCCTACTTTTGCATTTAAGTCCCCCATTACAATTAGAAGATCTTGACTTGATGTCTGCTGTACTGCTTTTTGCAAATCTATATAGAACTCCTCAATGTCTTCTTCTGATGATGTCGAAGTTGGTGAGTATACTTGAATAATAGTTAGTGATCCGATGGATGTTTTAAATCTTGCTTTAATTATCCTAGGTGAGATAGGATTGTAGGACAATAGAAAGTTTTGAGCCTTTAGTTTTAATATAAGTGCTACTCCTTCTTGGTGTTTGTTGTCCCCCTACCAGAAGTTAAGATTTTGTACTGTCAATGGGGGAATTCTCCTTTTTTCCGTCCATCTGGTTTTGCAGAGTCCAATCACTTCCCATCGGTAGTTGTCTAATTCATGCAGTAATATTTCCAATGCTACTTCCTGGTGAAGAGTTCTTACATTCCATGTTCCTATGCTTGTTATGTTTTTCCTGTCTATTAGATGATGTTTTGTTCCAATAGCATATTTTTTGCCTTCACTATTTTGGTTCCCTAATAGTGGGCACGACCCTTATTTGACTGGACGACGGTCGAGCTGGCATGTATCTTTAGGTTGGTTAGAGTTCATTCAGTTTCAATGGTTAAGTTTTCGTTGTGTCAACCACCACTCCTTGACCTGAATTCAGCTGCTTTTTTTAGTAGATAGTGCAAACTACAGTTTGAGAGGAAAGAGTCACCCCTTTGCTCTTGAGTTGCTCTAATAGCACGGGGGGGGGGAGTAAGAAGTAAGAGAGAGTAGAGGGAAAGAAGAGTAGAAGACGTGTCTCCAGATATGATATACTAAGTGTATATTGTATGAAGTAAGATCGGGTCTAACTTGGGTATCTCGGGTTTGCCATGCCCGTGCTCACCAATGTGAGCTCCTGAAATTGCTAACCATGTGTAATTCTCAGTCAACAAAGGGTTTATATGAAACTACATATAAGCAAGGAGGCAATTATGGCAAGCTAAGTAAGTAAGTAAGTAGCTTAGTGCTGTGACTTAAGAAACTACAGAAAGAAAGTCAGTAGTGTATGGGAAGTGATCAGGGATTGTTTGAGAGAAGCAGTATCAGACTGCATGCCTAAGGTCAGGAGGATAAATCGAGTGGGGTTAAGTAGATGAGTAGTGATATAAAGAAGAAGCTGCAAAAAAGAAAACATTGTGGTGGGAATATGAAGATAAAGGTGATCAGCATAATCATGAACAGTACAAAATGAAGGCAAGAAGGGCAGCAAGAAAGGCTTAATCAGATTATGAGAGAAAATCACCTAAGTCGCCAAAGTAAATCTAAAAGTTTTTTTTTTTTTTACTATGTAGCAAGTAAGAGAAGTAATGATTGCGGATAACTTTTCTCATTGCCAATGGTAGGAAAATGACAGAAGCACATGAAATAGTTGATTTACTAATTGATCACTTGGCAAGAGTGTATCATCCAGGTAGAGATTTCACAGTTGCTAATGTGAGAGAAGCTGATGTGTGAATTGAAGAAAACAAACTGGGACGTTCTCAGCATATTGGAAAATATCAGTGGGAAATTGATATTTATGCAAAATACAGCAGTGGAACTTGATGACATGTCATCCTGTGTGCTAAGAGATTGGCATCTGACAAAGCTGTTTAATCTTAGTCTCAGCTCTGGCAAGGTTCCAAGGGAGTGGAAAGAAGGTAGGGTACATTACATAATGGTGGTTCCAAAACAGAAGTAGTAAGTTACAGACCAATTAATATCTCAGGAGTAATGGTTAAAGTACTGAAAAAGTTGATAATGTTAAAATCCAAGAATAGATGAATTGGAATGGTGTATTCTAATGGGCCAGATAAGGCTGGGGAGGATCATAGGTAGGTCCTGCCTCTGTAATTTACTTACATTTTATATTAAAGTGACAGCAGAATTAGATAATAAAAGATGCAACAGCATGATTGCTCTATTTGCAAATATGAATGGATATGAAGCTGGTGGCATGGTTAGGGGTGAATAACAGACAGACACCAGAGAACAGTTCAGAAATCTACCATTTATCAGACTATATTGGAAAAACAATTAATTATTCTGATATCTGAAGAGTTAGGTGATTGAAATATAATTACATGGTACTGTAGCAGACATCGACTGACATGTGAAGGTCAGGTAACTGAAGAGTCATTGTTTTGAAGGTCAGATAACCTGTAGATTATTGCATATAGTGGAATGGAATCAAGGCAAGTGAGGGTGACTAGTGCAATGCATCAGGGCTATATACTTGAGCCGCTACTCTTTAATTTGTATGTTAATAATATAGGAAATAATTTAAGTGGGAGATATTCAGTTTTTTGCTGATGATTCAAATTGGGGATTGCAATAGTTGATAAAGTAGATATCCTGCAGGATGATTTAAATAAATTGGCATTGTGGGCAAAGGATAATGGTTATCAATTTAATATTGCTAATAAAAGTTGGGATGAAAATATTTTGATATATATATATTTTTTTTTTATGTTGCTCCCACCTATGAAAGATTAAATGGAAACCTTTAGTACATTTTATACCATTTTCTATTTTTTATCAATTTTGTATATTTTTTTGTATTTTTAATTTATTTTTTACATAGTCTAGAGACCAACCATGGAACTTTTTCTAGCCGCTTCAGGCCTCCAATAAGCAGGATGGTGGTCTCACACTGGGCAGTGAAATTCATTGCCCACCTAAGTGTGTCACATTGATGTTGTTGGATTGCAAGAAACTGATGAGACTAAGGATTTGGGGAAAAATGCTGGACAGAGAATTGAAGTTTAGAGAATATATTGAAAAGTTCGCAAAATAGCTCAAAGGATTAATAGGATTTTGAAAAACACACTAAAAAGTAAAGATTATGGTACCCAAATGGTCACCTAGGTTTCTTGGGGATCAAGAGGTAGTGGAGAAGATTCAGAGACAAGTAACCAAGCTGGTGACAAGTCTATGAAATTTTCCCTATGAGGATAGAATGAATGCTTGTGGGTTGCAAGGTTTAGTTGATAAGTGGAAAAGAGGGGGACATTACTCAAGTGGGAGGGTCTGTAGGATTGACACAGAAGAAATTTTTCAATATATATATATATATATATATATATATATGTAGAAAGTTTTTTACCTTGGGTGTAAAATACATTAAAGATACCAAGAAATTTTATACTTGGTTCTAATCCTTTTCCCAATTAAACAAAACAAAGTTTTGCTCGTGAAATATATTCATGTCTGAGCTACTTGTATATAGAGGCTAATGACTTATTATCACTTGCCTTAGTATATATATATCCCATAATGCAAAGCATACCCCCCTTTCAGGCATGTTTAATGCAATGCATAATGGGAAGGGCCACTATCCAGACTGGTTTCGACCTTTATTGAGGTCTCTTCAGTGGGAGCCAGACATACACATATATATATATATATATATATATATATATATATATATATATATATGTATGTATGTATAACAAATAGAGATAGAAGTAGGGTAATCCCCTGGAAGTTGTGTAGGAGTGTGGTTAATAAGGATGTGAAGACCAGATTTTTTACTTGGAGAGTGGCAAATGAATGAAATGGATGCCAGAGGTGGTTATATGAGTGTCCCCTGACAGTGAATACATTTAAATAATAATTAAAAATAATAATGATTTTTAGTGAAAATTACATATGAAAATAGATAATATAATAGAATAAGCAAAGCTGGTACTGTGGGAAGGTGGCTGAATAAAGTTGTACAGAATAAGAAAGAAATTAACGAAACACCAGGCTAACAGTATAAAGATAATATTTAAACTAGACTATTCATATTTGGTCTTTATCTACTGTAATAAACACAAAAACTTATTCAAATTTATTTAGACTACTCAACTTGGAACATTATAGACCACATGACACAAAATAGTTACGAAAAAACTTTTCAGTCTAGCAAAGTTACTCAAATAAAAAAATTTGAAGAACTTTATAAGAAAAAATACAATTCTAATAACTGTCTCCCAGATAATAAAGTGATTTTTAACATGTCAGATTACTGCCTTTCTAAACAAGAATCCAAAATTCTAAAGAAAGGTTTCAACTTCTCAATTGCTCCTAGCCACATACCAAAAATGGACTTCATTTGTGGTATTGAAAAAGTTCTTTATCCTCTCCCAGAGGCATTAGCTAATGTTATTAGATTCCAAAGCACAATCATCCTTGCCACAGCAAAACCACCCAAACTAAATACCACTCCCTACGATAGAAAGGCAATTTGGAACTTGCAAAGGAACAAAGATATAATAATTACTAAAGCGGACAAAGGGAACTCCACAGTCATTTTAAACTCCAGAGATTATATTAGTAAGATCAATAATTTACTATCGGACCGTTCCACATGCAAAATACTTAACAAAGATCTAACCAGAACGAGACAAACCTTCTGATTCGTAATATGAATAGTTGGCCTGAAGAGTTAAAAAGAAAACTTAGATCTTCACATCCTATAACATCTCGCCTTTATGGTACACCCAAAGTGCATAAAAAAGAAGTTCCACTTCATCCGATCATTGATGGCAGATTCTCCCCCACATGTCTATTAGCCAAACACCTTGCCAACCTACTAAAAGGAAAAATCAGATAAACAGAGTCTTATTTAAGGAACTCTCAACACTTTGTTGAGAAACTCAAGAACGTTAAGCTATTAAAAACAGACACAATGGCCAGTCTGGATGTGATCTCCTTATTTACGAACGTTCCAGTTGAGGAAGTCATAAACATTATAAGAGATCTCTTTCCTAGGGATATCACACAACTTTTCAATTACTGCCTGAAGTCCAATTTCTTTAAAGTCAACAGCATTGTTTATCAACAATTAGAAGGTCTAGCTATGGACAGTCCCCTGTCACCACCATGTGCAGATTTGTTCATGGAGAAATTAGAAAATGAAATTCTAACCAACATTGTTCCAAAACCATCAGTCTGGTGGAGATACGTAGATGATGTTTTTATCATTTGGAAAGAAAAAATAGAAAGCATACACGTGTTCTTAAATAAAATCAACTCGTTGCACAACAAAATCAAATTTACTTTAGAATTGGAAAACAATCACCAACTACCTTTTTTAAATATACTGGTCAAAAAACAAGAAAATTATAATATTAAACTTACTGTATATAAAAAACCAACAGATACTGGATGGTATCTGCATTTTACTTCCAATCATCATCATACACAAAAATACAGCATCATCCATATGTTACAAAATAGAGCCCAAAACATAGTCACAGACGAAGAAGATGTACGTACAGAACTTTCTCAAATATCAAAATCGCTATCTCAAAATGGTTATCCTCCAAACATAATCAACAAATTGCTTTATAAAAATAACCTCCAACAACAAAGAATAGCTACTCAGTACGTTTCATCCATAGTCATCCCCTATGTTGGTTCAGTCTCCACTAAAATTGCTAGAATTTTGAAGCCTCACAACATCAGAGTTGTGTATAAACCGACTACAGCCATCAGACAGTTTTAAGATCCCCTAAAGACAGCGTTCCATTTTTCAAATATGCAGGTGCTTATAGAATACTATGCACTTGTGGACTTTCCTACATAAGCCAAACTTCAATAAGCCTGGAAATTAAACAGAAGGAACACGTTTGAGACGTAAATCACAACAGAACGGATACCTCAGATTTGGCACATCACTTCTCAACTTCTAACCACGCAATAGATTGGGAAAACAGCTCAATGCCATATATTGAGGATGATCAGATGCCGAATATTCAAAGCAGCAGCAGTGGTCCTACGAACAGGAAATAACCTATGAACAGAAATTAAGGAGCAGTATTGAAAAATACATGGAAAAATCTAATTAATTCATTAAGTATAGTGGAACTACAGTACGCTAAAAACTATGTAACGCGTATTCACAATAATGAGTGAAACATCTCGCTACATGCATACATTGTCATGCGAGCTGTCAAATTTGGTTGCCTAACCGTTGTTTCTCTATTCTTTTGTTTTTTTGCATTTATTATTTTTTCCCCTTTTTTAGTCTTGACAAAGCTAGACAGTATGCTAGTGAAACTAGTCGGCGTTCTTGTACATAAGTGTATTAAACCGATGGTCTTATAATCAGAATAAGTTTTTGTGTTTATTAATGTTTAAACTAATTTTCATTCATGAATCTGTATTTGAAATCAAACAGAAGTTCAAATCCTGGAGACCACTGGTATCAGAGTTATAAGAAAAATTAGTGGAGTGAACACATTGCATCATTGCCTCAACTGTATTAAAAATGGAGATATTAGAAAGAAATTGACATTATGACCATTCAAGAATGGTATAAGTATAGCCATTCTGAACTATGCTAATTAACACCAGGCCTCCATGGAGTCAAAATACTCATTGGGGAGGGGGAGTACACACTGTTACACACAAAGTCCCTCAA
Source organism: Typopeltis vanoorti (assembly GCF_054136105.1). Taxonomy (NCBI): domain Eukaryota; kingdom Metazoa; phylum Arthropoda; class Arachnida; order Uropygi; family Thelyphonidae; genus Typopeltis; species Typopeltis vanoorti. The sequence goes on from NW_028328064.1 coordinate 5,435,330, forward strand.
GCTCTGCTTTAAACCCATTCAATGTATCCACATTCACTACAGTGTCAGGCAATACATTCTACTCACCAACCACTCTCCATGCAAAGAACCTACTCCTTTTGCCTCTGCTCACATTTTTCTTATACAGCTTCCAGGGATGTCCTCTTGTTCTACCCCTTTTCCCATTCTATGAAAAATTTCTTCCACATTAACACGGTAAGAACTCTTTACTAACTTAAATGTTTCAATATCCCCTCTCTTCCTCCTATTCACAAGGCTTTGCAAACTGTATTCCCTCAACTATCTTCATACCCCACATTCTGAAGACCAGTTACCACCTTAGTCAATCTTCTCTGGACACTTTCCAATATATCCTGATCCCCATGAAAACGAGGGGACCAGATCTGTGCAAAATAATCGATACCTGATCAAAGCCTTATACATACATCAATAAAATACATTAGTAAATCATACAATTCTTTACTAAACGAGGTGCTGGATGGTATGAGAAATTAAAATATAATGTAATATTATATACAGTATAAAATTTCCCACAATACAGTATGTTTCTTAGATTATACGCTATGTCGAAAAAATTATACAGACATATGAGTTGTTTAAGTAATAAATTACACAATAACCACAGTAATTAACTTTAATGAAATAAAAGTACAGATTTTTCGTACTGAAATTAACAGTACATCATCAGTGTAGACGATAAGCAATTCAAAGGAATGGAATACAAAGTACATAACAGTCGGTGGATAACCAATTAAAAACTGTTGCCTTGTGCTAGAAATTAATATTAATAAAGAATATTATTAAAATTATTCTTAAAAACTTCTTTTTTTTTTTGATGGTTACATAAGATAAGAATCTCCCAGTATGAAATATCTGTACTTTTATTTCATTAAAGTTAATTACTGTGGTTATCGTGTAATTTATTATTTATAGTTATGCCACAGGTGCCTTTAAAGATATGAGTTATTTCATAAATTTCAGCTACTCACCTTTAGTCACAGTTACAGATGCCATTCTCCTCGGTAAATATTCTACAATGGATGGATATATATTTTGGTTCATTCCTACAGCAAATGACAGTCAATTCCTATAGTGATGTTTCAATTGATGTTTTGATGCTTTCCACACCTGATTTTTGGATTAGACTCTTGCTTGCATGTTCATTCTTTCACTTCCATTTCTTCAAACCATGTTGCCAGAGCTCTTCCAGCATTACATGAGTAAATTATTATTTTACAGTATCTCCATGGAGTCTGGAGACTCATTGCAAAAGACCCAAATCAACCATCATACACACAAATTGTCAAGGAACTCACAACCAATTCTGGCAATCCATTATTCCACTCACTTGCCACTTTCCATGCAAAAAATCTGGTCTGCACATCCCAACTAACCACACTCTTACACATCTTCCACAGATGGCCCCTAGTTCTCTATTTGTCATATATTGAAAAATTTCACTTGAATCAATTTTATAAAACTTCTTTAATATCTTAAAAGTTTCCATCATGTCCCCTCTTTTCCACCTATCAACAAACCTTCAACTTATCTTCATAGGGGGTATTCCACAGACCTGTCATCATTTTGGTCACTCATCTCTGAATCCTTTTGACCACCTCCTGGTTCCCAAGAAACCCAGGTGACCAAATTGATGCACAGTAGTCAAGATGTGGCTGAATCATAGCCTTCTTATAAAGATTGATAACTTCCTTATCTTTGCTTGTTAGCATGTTTTTCAACATCAAAGTAATTTGTTGGGGGTGCTTAAGGGTCAAAGCTATATAACTGAGAGGAGACCTCCACATAGCCTTCAAAGGAATGCGGAGAACCAACCAGGGCTTCTGACCTAATGTCCAATCCTCACCTTCTCGTGGTGCATCCTGTTAGGTATCTACCTGGATTCTGAACGGACGAGGATGGACTGGCAATTTAGAATTTAGCCAACCATATTATATTCTTATTGGCTTAAACCAAAATTACAACTGATGGTACAACATGACAGAATTTCATGCCAGCTGGGGCGTCGCCCAGTTAAACAACGTCCCCGTTGTTTTTGCCAGGGAATCTGGGCATATAGCGAAAAGTCAGCTACTGGAACAAATCCTAATACTTACCCCAACTCAGCATCACCAGAGTTCAAGATCGGTACTATCAACATAAGAAGCCTGAATGGCAGAGAAATGAAACTAGCTGAGGAACTGGATAAGTACCTGATTGACATAATAGGGGTGACTGAAACAAAAAAGACCAAAACTGGTGAGATCTTTCTGAGCAATAAATACAAAATGTTATATTCAGGCAATGACAATCAAGGAAAAGAAGGAGTAGACATAGTATTCAACACTAAATACAAGGCTAATCTTCTTGAATGACAGGAGTCTCAAGTAGAGTGATGTGGGCAAATATGAGAATGGGGAACTGGACAAAGAAACTTATTTGTGCCTATGGTCCCACAGAAGGTTCTACTAAAGTAGAATTGGAGGACTTTTCTAAGGCTTTAGAGAAAGCAACTGACACAATGAAAAAGGAAAAGTTGGTCCTTGTTAGGGATCTAATTAGCAGAGTAAGAAATGATTGTCAGACATACAAAAATATTTTGGGAAAATTTGGAGAAAAGAGCAAAGCTAATAATAATAATGGCAAATACCTGTTGGATTTCTGCTCAGGACATGGACTGACTATTACTAACACAATGTTCCAACATAAAAATGTGCACAAATTTACATAGAGAGAAGAAGTAAGGAATAAGAAAAGTCCCATTGACTATGTTATTGTTGATAGTGATGTTTTCTCCATGGTGCAGGACACCAGAGTGTACAGAGGATTTGAAATTGGAAGTGATCACCATTTAGTCTTGAGCAGGATAAAATCGAATTTCATATTAAAAAGAAGAACATATAAGAAAGATTTAAAGCAAATAAAAGTTGAGCAGCTCTTTGATGTGAACTGTAGACTAAAATACACAAAGATTATTGAAGAAAAAATGAAAGAGTTGAGAACAGGAACCAAACCTTGGAGATTCAGTGGCAAGCCCTGAAGAAAACACTGATCTATTCAGCCAGAGAGGCATGTGATGAGGTTGTGTGCAAGGATAGAAAAATCAGAACTCCATGGTGGACACAGGAAGTTAAAGAGGCAGTGAAGGAAAAGAAGAAAGCATATCAAAAGTTCCTGGCAAATAAGTCAGCTTGTGTTCTTAGAGAATACAGAGACAAATGTAAGAAAGCTAAACACTGTAAAACTCACTAAATAAAAGTCATGGGAGGACTTTGGCAAGAACAAAGAAAATAAATATCAAGAAGGTAGCAAGATATTCTGAAGGTTGTTGAAGAAGCTCAGAAATGTAGGAAAGAGTGCTGTAAAAGGAGTTACAGATGATAAAGGTGACATGAAAACTGGAGAAAAAGATATCCTTGAAGTATGGAGTAATTACTTTGAAAAACTGCTAAATGAAACAAGTAGTGATGACAGCACAGTGGATAAAAACACTGACCAGGCATACAGTCAGCAATACATATCCAGTAGAAAAAGTCATCAAAAACCTGAAATGTGGAAAAGCAGCAGGAGTAGATGATATTCGACCAGAAATGCTCAAGTCTGGAGGTATAAAAGTCGTACAGTGGCTGCACTGCATAGTTCAGAAGGCCTGGACAGAGGGACGAATTCCAGATGATTGGAATAGAACCCTAATAGTACCCATATATAAAAAGGGAAATAAAACTGAATGTGAGAATTACAGAGGCATTTCATTACTGAGTGTTCCTGGTAAGATATATGCAAGTATACTTGAGAAACGGTTGAGAAGGATTGTGGAAGAGAAGCTTGGTGAAGAACAAGCTGGATTCAGGCCAAATAGAGGCTCTCAGGTTCAGATTTTCACTTTACGACAGATAGTTGAGAAAGCATGGGAATATAACAAAGATCTGTATTTAAGTTTTGTAGACCTGGAAAAGGCATATGACAAGGTACTAAGAAAGAAGCTATTCCAAACGCTACAGTTATATGGTGTTAATGGGATATTTTATCAAGCAATGCTTGGTCTCTGTTTGAGTTGTAAGTCAGCAGTTAGAATTGAAGGAAGTATAGGAAAATGGTTAAATGTTAAATCTGGTTTCAGATAAAGATGTACATTATCCCCTCTCTTATTCATTATCTATATGGATCATGTTATGAACTAAAGTGGTATTAAACCTGATATCTAAATTGGAGGTGTTAATCTCAGCTCTTTGCTTTATGCGGAAGTATAACAATACTTCTAAATAAATCCACTAGAAGTCTGCAAGATTCTCTTACTAAATTAAATAACTGTTGTAATAGGATATGATATGAAGGTCAGCAATAAAAAGACAAAGACAATGAAAATAGGCAGAAACATTGAAAATATCAACTGCATTGTGAATAGAGAACTTATAGAACAAGTAAAACGTTTCATCTACTTAGGCATGATTTTTAGTGAAGATGGTAAGTTAAATATGGAAATAGATAACAGAATCAACAAAGCTGGTATGATAGGAAGTCAACTGAATAAATTTTTATGGAATTAGAGAGAAATTAGTCAAAACACTAAATTAGTGTATACAAGACAGTGTTTAAACCAATTTTAACTTATGGATCTGAGAGCTGGGTCAGAAGTATAACACTTGACCAAAGACTAGAGACCACAGATATGAGGGTCCTGAGAAAGATTAGGGGCATGAACAAATGGCATCAGTGGCAATATCATATTAAAAACGAGGCTATTAGGAAAGAACTTGATATTGTCAGCATCTAGGAATGCATTAGCAGATCTATCTCAGGTGGTATGGTCACTTAAGAAGAATGGGAGAGGAAAGATTAGCAAAACAAGTGTTCTCTGCCAGGTTGGCAGCAAAACGACCCAGAGAAAGACCAAGATATAGGTGGATTGATACAGTAAAAAGTGCCTTAGAAGACAGAAATATTAGACCTGAAAATATTGGAGTCTTGACATTTAACAGACTGATTTGGAGGAAAATTGTAGATAGGAGGTTGGTAATGATGTAAATTTTTCATGTAGTAATGTCATATCCTGTATACTCCTTAAGGATATATATCAGGAATTTGTTGTTGATGATGTTGATTGAAGTAATTGGTTCAGCTATTTTACCAACTTTTGCAGTATGCCCTCTGAACTTGAATTCTTTGTCCACTATTATTCCCAAGTCCCTAGCCTCATCAATTTCCTGCAAACCAGTACCATCAATATGGTACATCATATCCAACCTTTTCAATCTGAAGTGCATAACTTTACATTTTGCAATATTAAATCAATAATCATAATCCTTTGCTAACAGTGCCAATTTATTTAAATCATCCTGCAGAATATCTACATCACCTTTATCAACTATTGCTCTCCCCTGTTTTGCATCATCAGTAAACAACTGAATATCCCCTCTTAAATCTTTCCTTATGCCATTGGTATACAAATTAAAGAGTAGTCCTTGAACGAAACCCTGATGGTGACTCCACTAGTCACCATCATTCTCCGAGATTCCATTTTCATCCTCCTACAGTTTTTGTAATAGTTTTCATGTGGTATTCTGTCAAAAATGTCTTGGCAAAGTCAAGGAGTATCATGGTGTAGTCCAGGGGCATGCCAGTAGTGTCCGGTGCCTGTGTGCAAAAGTTTAGTTGGCGCCCTTTCCCCCCCCCCTCCAATAAAAAAATTACTTTAAAAAAAACGTTTTTTTTTAAGTATTTCCTCCTTTTTGGTGCCTGTGTGCATCGCACACATTGCGCATATGGCCGGCACGCCCCTGGTGTTGTCATTACCTTTATCCAGTTCTGCTGTCACTTGATTATAAAATGTGAATAAGTTACTAAGACAGGACCTACTCCTTACAAAGTTGTGCTGTCCACTCTAGAGTATCGCATCCCTATCCACCCACTGTTGTTTACCTTTCACTAACTTCTCCAATACTTTAACAATCACTCCCATTAATTGGTCTGTAGTGTGCTGAACACTTTTTTCTTTATATTTTCTCCACAACAGTACTTTCTTATGCTCTTTCCACTGACTTGGAACCCTGCCAGAGCTAAGACTTAGACGGCCTCTGATGAAGTTGTTCAACCTCATCAGAGGCAGTGCCGATTGTCTTGCATTCATATAGTAAATGGAGTGATATGCCATCCAGTCCCACTGCTGTGTTTGCATTCATATTTTTTAATATGCTAAACAGTGGCAGCTCGTGGCTTGAAATCATGGGGGTGCTGCAACTTTCGAAATATACATACACACTTTAAGTATAGTGTCGTGTTTGGATAAAATATCAAAATTATGGTAAAAATTTAAGAAAAATTAAACATGAAAAAATATTATTTATTATCAATAAAATTATACAGTTTTGTATAATTCAAAATTACTTAAAAATAAAATATGTTCTTCTTGTTTTGTTTCATGAAAAAATATTGTTTATTATTGATAAAATTACAGTTTAGTATAATTCAAAATTACTTAAAAATAAAATCCATTATCATAACCCCAATAATGTTCTAAAATAAAAACTATAACAAATGTTGTCTTTAACCCTTTAACAGCTGAGATATTAAATAACCAGTATGACCCTCCTTGCTGAGTTATTTTTACAATTATAAAATATTTTATAATTATATAAGATCATGAAAAAATGAACATAAATGTTGTAAAAACTCGCCATTCATGATGTAGATGTTTGTAGATGATCCAAATTTTCAAAAATTCTAATTTTTAAATATTAAAATTCCATGTCAAATAATGTCACATTCAACTTCAAGTGAGAAACACTTCCCCAAAAATACTTCAATGCTTTAGTAGTGTGTGGTAATTTTGAAAGCAGGGTGCACACATAAGGCTATGCCACATTTGGCACAGATATACTGGCTCTCTTTTCTTTTTCTTTGCACCAATGTGGTATTTGAACACACATGACAATGCCTAGTGGGACTTGCTTTCTTAGGTGTGGGTGTCACAGGTATTAGGAAATGTCATTCCCTCAGTCTGAGGAGTTCGTCACCTCTGTGATGGTCGTCCAGATGTAGTGGTCGGTCTTGGCATGTGGAACTTTTGAAAAATTTCTCTGATGAGAGTCAATTGAAAATTAGCATGTGTGATATTTTCACCAGTATGTATATTATACAAAATATGTAAATTGAGAACAATGAGATCCAAGAGGTGGAAAAAGAATTTTCTATACCATTTGAAGGCCTTTCGCACACATTCAAGAGAACTGACCATCATGTCTCTCCTGTCCACAGCCCCCATATTCGTATTATTATCCATGACACATTCAGGTTTCATTATTGGTGTGTTTGTTGTCCTGTCAACTTTCCCTGATTGTTTCATAGAGTCTGTGTGGAGTGTCAACATACAAACTTCTCGTTTATCAATCCATTTTACCACCATCATATTATCTGTGTGTCTGGATTCTACCTGTCCTTTGTCTAATTTTTTGTTCAGTTTCGGCAACCCTTTCCTGCTTTTCCTAACAGTCCCACATGCGTTGATACCATTTTTATGTAGCCAGTTGTACAGAAGAGGGCCAGAATACCAATTGTGTAACCACAATGTGTGCCCTTTCTGCAAATACTTTGCCACTAGGGTTTGTACCACGGCCCCAGAAATCCCAAATTCACATTCTGGAATAATGTCTGTAGTTTCCCCTATGTACACTACAAAATCTAACACATATCCAGTCACACAACACAAAAACTTTGATCCCGAATCTATGTTTTTTTGAAGGCATGTACTGTTTGAATTGGAGGCGGCCCTTGAACAGTATATTTTGAAAAGGGGTAAATACTTCACTGTAGGATTTTCTCAGATAATTGATAATTGGTTGTAGTTTGTGTAGTCTTTGTCCCAGAACCTGAGTTTCATTGGCATTGAAATGTAAAATATGTAAAAGGTATCTGTCCCTGGACATGTAGTCTGTGAACTGTGGAGTAGCTATGAGGGGATCCTTGGACCAATATTCTGCTATTGTTAGTTTTTTTACCCTAGCCATAAGCATTATGATTCGAAAAAATATATATAATTCCTGTTGTTTATTTTTTAATGGTATATATTAGAACACAGAAACTAAGTAAATAATTAATTTATTAACTTATTGCTGATATTTCGCTGGTGTTATAATCAGCATCTTCAGAGCACAAAAACACAGTTTGTCACAATACGCGAGACTATAACAATATGGTGTAATCAACGGACTAGTTAAACAAAATTGTAGCAGCAACACAAAGACTAGAGTCCTGATTTTTGGTGCCCTCTATCTGAAAAAAAAAAAAAAAAAAAACTGTAGCTATCAGCTATCACATAAGACTAGAGTCCTAAAAAAAAAAAAACTAGTTTTTTCTTAAGATGACTGTCTTCCAGATCTTAGGCAAGTTAATACAGCCATATTCGTTGAGATTTGGAGCGTGTTTCAGAGCTTCTGTCGTCTCTAAGAACAATCTCTCTGACTTGTAAGAGCTTCTGTGTAGTACTTTTGTGTTTTTCCAGTTGATCCTGTGTGTAGGGATATCGAGAGCATGGTCTGCTAGACCCGACTTGCTATAGTGATAATTCCGGACGTATCTTTTGTGTTCGCTGATGCGGATGTTCACAGTTCTTCCTGTTTGACCGTAGTAGGCTTGATTACATGAGCAGGGTACTTGGTAGACTCCTGGATGTGATAAAGGGGAATGCTGTCCTTGGGTGAGCGGATAAGGGTTGCTAATTTGCTACATGGTCTGAATGTAGTGCGTAGTTTATGTTTATTAAGAATTCTTGAAATCTTATCGGATGTGCTTTTTAATGTATGGGATGGTGACTTTTGTTGTAGTTCTCTGTGATGGATGGTGGGAGGGGTTTCTTAGGAGCATTTAGTATTTTGTTTATCTTATGTGGATTATAGCCATTGGCCAAGAAGGTGTGGCATAAGTGAGCCAGTTTAGCAGCAAGAGCATTGTCATCGGAACAGATTGCTCTCGCTCTATGGGTTAGCATTTTTAAAATGCCATATTGTTGAGAAGGATGATGGTGTGATTCTTTATGTAAGTATCTCCCTGTGTGTGTGTGTGTGGGTTTTCTAAAAACTGAAAACACAAAAGTACTATAGTTCGCCCACCGATTAGACATTCTTCAACACTTCTGCGCATCTCAGAAAAAGAGGAATCCATTCCGATAATAGAGTAATCAGTCCGTATTGTGGGATGAGTTGTTTATTATTACCGCTCAGAAAATTAACTTCTCTTTTATGATTATTGTAGTTAACTATGTTGCTTATATAACAGTTGGAAAATTTTACCTATAAAGCACGTGATTTCGCGTGTTGGCAACCAATTCGGACGTCCTTCATTTCTTTCTCCCCTTCAGCATGAATCGACTATTCTTGGAAAGACATGAAGCAGGGACCTACAAACGGTGGGCAAGCTATACACAGAAGCTCTTACAAGTCGGAGAGATTGTTCTTAGAGGCAACAAAAGCCCTGAAACACACTCCAAATCTCAACAAATATGGCTGTATTAACTTGCCTAAGATCTGGGAGACAGTCATCTTAAGAAAAAACCAGTTTTTTAGGACTCTAGTCTTATGTGATAGCTACAGGTTTTTTTGTTTTTTTTCAGATAGAGGGCACCAAAAATCAGGACTCTAGTCTTTGTGCTGCTGCTACAATTTTGTTTAACTAGTCCGTTGATTACACCATGTTGTTATAGTCTCGCGTATTGTGACAAACTGTGTTTTTGTGCTCTGAAGATGCTGGTTATAACACCAGCGAAATATCAGCAATAAGTCATTATCATCATCAAATTTCTGCCATGTACCCACAAGGGGTGTACAGGATATAATAGTACTACATGAAAAAATTATATCATTACTAACTTCCTATCTACAATTTTCCTCCAAATCAGTCTGTTACTTGTCAAGACTCCAACATTATCAGATCTTATATTTCTATCATCTAAGACACTTTGTACTGTATCAATCCACCTATATCTTGGTCTTCCTCTGGGTCGTTTTGCTGCCAACCTGGCAGAGAACACTTGTTTTGCTAATCTTTCCTCGCCCATTCTGTTTAGGTGACCATACCACCTAAGATTAGCTCTGCTAAATCATTCCTGGATGCAGACAATGTCAAGTTCTTTCCTAATATCCTCGTTTTTAATATGATATTTCCTTTGATGCCATCTGTTCACGCCTAGAATATTTCTCAGGACTCTCATATCTGCGGTCTCTAGTCTTTGGTCAAGTGTTTTACTTCTGACCCAGCTCTCAGATCCATAAGTTAAAACAGGTTTGAACACTGTCTTGTATACAGCTAATTTAGTGTTCCGACTAATTTCTCTCTTATTCCATATGAATTTATTCAATTGACTTCCCACCATACCAGCTTTGCTGATTCTGTTATCTATTTCTATATTTAATTTACCATCTTTAGTAAAAATCGTGCCTAAGTAGCTGAAATGTTTTACTTGTTCCACAGGTTCTCCATTCACAACACAGTTCACATTTTCAATGATTCTGCCTAGTTTCATTACCTTTGTCTTTTTATTGCTGACCTTCATACCATATCTATTACAACAGCTATTCAATTTAGTCAGAGACTCTTGCAGACTTGTAGCGGATTTATTTAGAAGTGTAACATCATCCGCATAAAGCAAAGAGCTGACATTAACATCTCCAATTCTGATATCATGTTTAATACCACTTTCCTTCATAATGTGATCCATATAGATAATGAATAACAGCGGGGATAATGTACATCCTTGTCTCACACCAGATTTAACATTAAACCATCTTCCTGTACTTCCTTCAATTCTAACTGCTGACTTACAACTCAAATAAAGACTAAGTATTGCTTGATATAATGCCCCATTGACACCATATAACTGCAGCCTATTGAATAGCTTCTCTATTGGCACCTTATCATATGCCTTTTCCAAATCGACAAAACTTAAATACAGATCTTTGTTATATTCCCATGCTTTCTTGACTATTTGTCGTAAAGTGAAGATCTGATCCTGAGAGCCTCTGTTTGGCCTGAATCCAGCTTGTTCTTCACCGAGCTTTTCTTCCACAATTCTTCTCAACCGTTCCTCAAGTATACTTGCATGTATCTTACCAGGAACACTCAGTAATGAAATGCCTCTGTAATTCTCACATTCAGTTTTCCCTTTTTATATATGGGTACTATTAGAGTTCTACTCCAATCATCTGGAATTCGTCCCTCTGTCCAGGCTTTCTGAACTATGCAGTGCAGCCACTGTAAGACTCTTATACCACCATATTTCAGCATTTCCTGGTCGAATATCATCTACTCCAGCTGCCTTTCCACATTTCAAGCCTTTGATGACTTTTTCTACTTCAAGTGTAGATATGTATTCCTGCCTGCATGCCTGGTCAGTGTTTTTTACCACTGTGTGCTGTCATCACTACTTGTTTCATTTAGCAGTTTTTCAAAGTAATTACTCCATACTTCAAGGATATCTTTTTCTCCAGTTTTCATGTCACCTTTATCATCTGTAACTCCTTTTACAGCACTCTCTCCTCCATTCCTAAGCTTCTTCAACAACCTCCAGAATATTTTGCCACCTTCTTGATATTTATTTTCTATATTCTTGCAAAAGTTCTCCCATGACTTTTGTTTAGCTAGTTTTACACAGTGTTTAGCATTCTTACATTTATCTCTGTATTCTCTCAGAGCACAAGCTGACTTATTTGCCAGGAACTTTTGATATGCTTTCTTCTTTTCCTTCACTGCCTCTTTTACTTCTTGTGTCCACCATGGACACAAGAAGTAAAAGAAAAAATGAAAGAGTTTGAGAACAGGAATCAAACCTTGGAGATTCAGTGGCAAGCTCTGAAGACAACAATGATTGATTCTGCCAGAGAGGCATGTGGTGAGGTAGTGTGCAAGGATAGAAAAATCAATCAATGTTGTCTTCAGAGTTTGCCACTGAATCTCCAAGGTTTGATTCCTGTTCTCAAACTCTTTCATTTTTTCTTCAATAACCTTTGTGTATTTTAGTCTACAGTTCACATCTGAGAGCTGCTCAACTTTTATTCACTTTAAAACTTTCTTACATGTTATTCTTTTCAATATGAAATTCAATTTTATCCTGCTCAAGACTAAATAGTGATCACTTCCAGTTTCAAATCCTCTGCACACTCTGGTGTCCTGCACCAGGGAGAAAACATCACTGTCAACAATAACATAGTCAATGAGACTTTTCTTATTCCATGCCTCTTCTCCATGTGAATTTGTGCACATTTTTATGTTGGAACATTGTGTTAGTAATAACCAGTCCATGTCCTGAGCAGAAATCCAAACAGATATTTGCCATTATTATTAGCTTTGCTCTTTTCTCCAAATTTTCCCAAAATATTTTTGTATGTTGCACAATCATTTCCTACTCTGCTGTTTAGATCCCTAACAAGGACCAACTTTTCCTTTTTCATTGTGTCAGTTGCTTTCTCTAAAGCCTTAGAAAATTCCTCCACTTCTACCTTAGTAGAACCTTCTGTTGGACCATAGGCACAAATAAGTTCTCATTGTCCAGTTCCCCATTCTCATATTTGCCCACATTACTCTACTTGAGACTGACTGCCATTCAAGAAGATTAGCCTCGTATTTTGTGTTGACTACTATGGCTATGCCTTCTTTTCCTTGATTGTCATTGCCTGAATATAACATTTTGTATTTATTGCTCAGAAAGATCTCACCAGTTTTGGTCTTTTTTGTTTCAGTCACCCCTATTATGTTGATCTGGTACTTATCTAATTCCTCAGCTAGCTCCATTTCTTTGCCATTCAGGCTTCTTACGTTGATAGTACCGATCTTTAACTCTGGTGATGTTGAGTTGGGGTTTGTTTTCAGATTTGTTCCAGTAGCTGACTTTTCGCTGTTTGCCCTGGTTCCCTGGCGAAAACAATGGGGGCTTTGTTTAACCGGGCGACACCCCAGCCGGCATGAAATTTTGTCATGTTGTTCCATCATTTTTTATTTTAGTTTAACCAATAAGAATACAATTTAGTCGGCTAAATCCCAAATTGCCAGCCCATCCTCATTCGTTCAGTATCCAAGTAGATGCCCAACAGGGTGCACCACGAGAAGGTGAGGATTGGACATTAGGTCAGAAGCCCTTGTCGGTTCTCTGCATTCCTTTAAAGGCTATGTGGAGGTCTCCTCTCAGTTATACAGCTTTGACCCTTAAGCACCCTATCAGCAATAAGTTAATAAATTAATTATTTACTTAGTTTCTGTGTTCTAATATATACCGTTAAAAAATAAACAACATGTTCGACGAACACATAAGTCTGTCCACACGTATATATAATTCCTCTCGGGTAGTATTTTTCCATTTTTGCAAACGAGATTGGGGTGCTGGTGGTAGTTTCTGAGTCAAAAGTACATAATATTTATTAATTTCGTCAGCAATATGTTGCATTATATAATGGGGTAAAAATAGTATGAAAAAATCAAAAACAGTTGAACCACATCTATAATTGCTGAAATACCTGAATTATCATTATTATTGGTGAATTGTTGGACGAAAATTTGTATCGTGCCATTGAAACAATGAAGCATCAGTACGATATCTTTTTCGCAGATGCACTGGTGCTGGTGGTTATCTGAACTTTCACTATCACTATTTTCTAAAAAATAAATATCATCATTGTCACTGTCACGCAAATCTGATAAATCAGAAGGTAAAGTTTCTAATACTTCTACTAATTCTGCCTCAGTAAGAGAATGCTGCTGTCTACTTGTCGAAACCATTTTTAGTAACCCTGGAATCACGTGATCACCTGGCTCCTATTGTCAAGGATGGCTCTGATAACATTGTGCATGGTCTCACAATTTTTTTATGAAGATAGCGCCACAAAGTAGACGGAAGCTTGAAAATTACTTCCTTCTAATCCTAAGAGATGGCACTATAAGCCCGCTCAATTCAAATGCTTTCACAAACTAAACCAAATTAATATTACACATTGAAAGTTCAAATCTCCTCTTACTTGCTACATAACAAAAAAAAACTCTTTTGGGTTTACTTTGGCCTGTTTGGCTAATTCTCTCTCATAGTATGATTTGGCCTTACTTACCATATTAACCACCCCTCTTGCTTTCACTTGGTGCTGCTCATGAATATGCTGATCACTTTTTCTTTATATTTCCTCCACAATGTTTTCTTTTTTTTTTTGCAGCTCTTGCTTTATATCCCTACTCATTCACTTAATTCCAACTTGGTTTATCCCCCTAACCATAGATAGGCAGTCTGATACTGCTACTGTCAAGCAATCTCTGACCACTTGCCATGCACTACTGGCATTCTTTCCTTGTAGCTTCTCAAGCCATGGCACTGTTCCAAGATGACTCCTGAGTCTCTTATAATCACCAGCCTTATAGTTGAATGTAAACCCCTTCTTGACAGAGAACTCCACTTGTTTGGCAACTATAAGGCTGGTGATTATGAGAGAACAAAACAAAACAAATTGACTTGTTTATACTCCAACTGGATAATTGTCACAGTATTGGCAAGTCAAAATGTCTACCACATCACTATAATATTTGGTGGTTATTTTTTGAGGCTGTGACGAGAGCCCCAAGCCAAACCAGGAGAAATGTTTATTATTATTACGTGACACCTCCAAGGAGTCCAAAGACTCATTGAGGGAGGACACCTACTCTACAACTCTCTGTTTCTATATATTAGTATAACATTAAATTAACAAATGGGATGTGATACATTGGAAGAGTTTACTGTCCTGTGACATGCAGTCTGAGAAAAAAAATATATAACTTTTGGTATTAATTATTAACGATTTTATTGGAAATTTTAGTCTGAGTTGGTTTGTGATTGAGTGTGTTGTATTTGTGTTTGGGAGTTTTTGAGTTTGAAGTACTTTTCCAGTATATTGCTTTGTGTGTTGTACAGTTTTTTCTATCAGTCATGATGGTGGCTGCTGTACCTCCACTTCCTGATTCATTGTTGCCCTGCCCACCACCAATTAAAGATTATATTTTGTGAATTATAATACAAGATTTTGTAGCATGCTTTACAGCATTTAAAAATGTGGTAGTTAAGATAAGGGGGAGTGTATGTTTGCATTAAATGTAAACAGTAGGAAGAGTTGGATGATCTGGATATAAGTATCCCAGGTTTCAGTAGCTGTGATGGTGCTAAGGAAATGATTGTTTGCTGGGAGAGAGTTATGATTAGTTCGATTGCGAATGAAGAAGGCAAACATCAAGTGGTGAGTGATGATATTAAGTAGTGTGATTGCAGATATGGAAGATCTGAAGGATGATGTCTACTTTGTCAGTGAATCTCATGTGATGTAGAATACTTTACTTCAAAAGGGAGATAGGGTTACTGGAAGTGTTAGGTATGAAAAATGAGTTGACTTGTTTTAAGGGAGAGATTAAAAGACCTGAAAGTCTGACTGATGTGAGATGAACAAGAAGTGTGAGAGAAAGTTTTGGAATTTTGGAGGAGAGAGAGAGAGAGAGAGAAGGGAATACAGGTGAACAAAGAATGAATGAATCTGTGAGGAGGTGATATATAAAGATTCAATGATCTGTGGAGTGCAGAATAAAATGCACTTCTGGCCATAAAACAAGGTGAGCACGTAGGTGATATGATAATAATGGTAGGTACAAATGATCTGAGAGGTACTGTGAATCAGGTGGTGAGAGATTTGAGGCTATTGTTAGAAAATGTTGAGCAGAAAAGTGTGAGGTGTAGTGTAAAATAATGAGTGTCTTACTCACATAATGATACTGCAGAATCAAGGAGAAAAGCAGCAATAATGAATGGCATGATAGCAAGAAATTGTTGAAAGAGAGGTCTGGAATGTGTGCATTTTGACGATAGAAGAAAACTTATGCAAGAAATAATCTGCATTTAAACATAAAAGGCAATAGGAACAGATTGTTGTTCTCAAGACAAGTGAGAATGTTAGGACAGGAAAACATGATTTGCCCAGTGGATGGTAGCAGGGATGGCCTCTTGTGCAGATAGACACTTGGGAGATGGAAGAATGCATGGCATATTGCTGAGGCAAATGAAGTCGGCAGGGAATAATAATAGGTAAAAGAATGGTGACAGTACATTGATATTTCTTTATACAAATGCCAGGAGGATCAGAAATAAAGGAAGTGAACTGGCGGGATTTATTGCCTCAGCCTATCCCAAGACTACTTGAATCAGTGTAGAATTGACAGCAGATGATATCCTGGCAGGAACAGAAGTAAAAAGGTATAGCATATTTTAGCAGATAGCAAGATAAACTTGATTTAGTGTTACTTATGATAAGTGATGTGTTGAGTCCTCTCAGAGTGGAGAATTTGGAAGGCATTGAGAGTTTAGAAAGTGTGAGGTGGACAGGCAGGACAAGATATTTAGTGTGATGTTGCTATAAGCCAGGAAACAGTGTGATGAACATTAAATATTTAGGCAGATCAGTTTGGTAAGTGCAAAGCAAGTGATTGTTATGAGAAATCTTAACTATAAGCATTATAAATTGGGCAGAAGAAGAAGAAGCATACAGTAATAAGGGAATGGAATTTCTGGAATTCTTGAGAGTCATATTCATGTATTAGAGGGAACATGAGGATCAAGAGTTTTGGATTTGGTCCTTGCATCAAAGGATCTGATTGACACTGAAATATCTGTTTTGTTTCCCACTGGGCGGGGAGAGAGTACATAATCTTGACTTGGAGGCCAAAGAGACATGCATAAATATTAACGAGGAGGAGTTTATGTGGAATTGTAAGGCAGGTGATTGTAATAATCTCAAACTTGGGGCAATTTCATGAATGGAAAAATTACAAGGGAGAGATAGCAGCTTATGGAGATAGTTAGAAATATTTATCAACAATGCTGTCAAATTGTATTCCTCAAGTGAAAAAGATAACATAATTTGGTGTAAAGTGGATGACTACTAAAATCAAAGGAATTACAGACTTAATGTCTGCAGTTCCTTTGATTTCATTAGTTTGCAACATGTCTGCAGTTCCTTTGATTTCATTAGTTTGCAACATGTCTGCAGTTCCTAAGGAATTGCAGACATGTTGCCTGAGACAGTATTGGACTCAGTCCAACAAAGTGACTCACATAGTAAGTAAAACCAAAATGGAATACAAGGAGAGAGAGATTAGTACTGCACCAAAAAAAAAAAAAAAACTGTAAGGAATTCTTTCATTGTATGGCCAGTAAGAAGAGAAAGGGTTATGGACAAATGATCCTATTAGATAGAAAAGGAGGTCAATTAATCACAGCAAATGATATGGAAAGGCTTAACGATCACTTTATTAAGACATTTCACCTTGAAAAAAAAAGCTTTTGTTTCTATAAGGATGGGAAGAGTTGAAGACATAGAAGTGCATAAGAAGAATGGGTTTTGAATACTAAGTGTGCAAGTGAATAAGGTGATGAGGACTGGATGGGATTTTACTGCATGTTTTAAGAGATTGTGCTAAGGGACTGACAGTGCTTATTGATCCAGCTGTTCAAGGAAAATCTATCTAGCTACTGGGAAAGTGCCCAGTGAGTAGGAGGAGTAAAAGATACTGCCATTGCGCAATGATGGTGGTAAAATGCATGCATCAAACTATAGAATAGTTTATATTTCTTCTGTGGTCATTAAGACTTTGGAGAATTTATTGACAGATCATATATAAAAGTGGTTAGATGAGCGTAATCATATCTGCAAAGGTCAGCGCAGATTTGTTCAAGGGCACCCTTCTTTCAGTAATTTGCTTGCCTTTTATGGTAAAGTTGACAAGAGCAATTAACAAAGAGAAGGTATATATTACCATTTTGTTTGGATTTTGCAGAGCCATTTGATAGGGTACCCACATGATAAGTTGATATTTAAGTTGTAACACATAGGATTAGATATCAGATTAGTAAATTGAATTGGAAACTGGCTATCTGATGATATTGCAGGAGGGGAACGTGTATCAAGGAAGCCATGAGTTTGGTTCCACAGATCAGTACTGCATACTTTGCTTTTTAACCTTTATGTCAATGATATGATCACTGGGTTGAAGGGGAATATTCAGTTATTTGCAGATGACGCAAAGCTTGGAAGGGTTATTAGTAATACTGCAGATGTGGTAATCCTTCAAAATAATTTAAATAATCTGGGCAATTATCATTATTATTACCCCATGGAGTCAAAGACTCATCTAATAGAGCTGTGTGTCATCTAATAACACACAGCTCATCATACCGTGCCTTAAACACACTCAAATTGCCTGAGAGTGTGCAGATACCACACTCTCAGGCAAGGCATCCCTATCATTCACAACTCTACATGCAAAAAACCTTCTTCTCACTCCCCTGCTCACACCCTCTTTATACAGTTTCCAGAGATGACCTCTGGTTCTCCCCTGATCTCCCACTGTTTTCTCTAGAACCTCTCCAACACTGATCCTATAACAACCCCTTACTAACTTCTAGGTCTCTATCATATCTTCCTTCTTCCTCCTGTCCACCAGATTCTGTAAATTGCATCTTCTCAATCTTTCCTCATATTCGATATTCTAGAGGTCAGAAACTACCTTAGTCAGTCACCTCTGGACCCTTTCCAGCATCTCGTTGTCCTTTTGAAACCAGGTGACCAAATCTGGGCACAGTAGTCCATGTGTGGCTTAATCAAAGCCTCATATAATGGAACAAGAATCTCCCTACTTCTACGGGTCATTGTTCTCTGAAGAATTCAGAAGATGAATATAGTTTTGAAATCTGGGATCCACTGATGGGAGGCCCCATACCCTATACTACAGAAAGTGAACAAGGCAAGAATCTTGGGGTGATAGTAGATACAAATCTGAAGTTTGGGGCACATATTGCAAAGCTATTTCAGGTAACTGGGAGAATTGCTGAAATATTACGATGAACTTTGACCAAAAGAGTGGTGATTCCATTGTATAAAGCCCTGATCAGGCTAAATGTGGATTATTGTGCCCAGATGTGGTCACCTCATTTTCAAGAGGATAAGTTAACCTTGGAGTAGGTAGAGAGGCTTTTAACCAAAATGGTATCAGGTATTTACAGTGTTAGTTATGAGAATAGATTGAGGGCATGCAAAGTGCAGCGTTTGGTGGATAGAAGATGAAAGGGAGGGATAGGATTGAGACATTTAAACTGTTTAGAGGTATTTATATGTTTGATCCAGGAGATATTTTTCATCTAGTAGAACAAGGGGAAGGTGCAAGGATAAGAGGCCATCTCTAGAAGTTCCATAAGGAGATGGTGAGTAGGAGGGGTAGAGGTGGCCTTTTCCATGAATGAAATTTACAGCCTGATAGAATAGTTGAATGGCCATCTTATTTAAAGATTGTGTGTAACATTATTCATCACTGCACACAACAGTTTTTCAATGTCTACCAACTAATAAAAGTGAATTCTGCACCAAGTGATTGAACCCAGTTATTGTACATGCCACAAAAACCAAAGTTATGAAGTTCACTATATAATATTCTAGTACAAACCTCTGCAGCTATGGATGCCCTGAACTCCTAGTTAAGAGGCTCCATTGATGCATAATGAGCAGATTCTTCCCTTTTTCAGCAGTTAATGTGGTTTGCCTAACAATTTCTTTCTTTCTTTTCTCCATTACATTTCCTCTTTTAATAACATGAGCCACAGAGTGTCTGAGATCTACTTATTACCAGTTTTAATGGTGCTGCAATTGCATCAACTGTTTGGCAGCTAATATGGCAATACATGAGAGTACTGAAAATTATGGATATTATGAATGCTTTAGACAGCAGATCATGTCCATTGTGTACCTGCTTATTAAAAATCTGAAATGGCTTGAGAAAGTACTGTGAGCAGGGTTCCCAAATTATTATTATTACTGTGAAACTCCTCTGCTTTTATACAACCCTTGCTGTGCTAGGAGTTTATCACTGCTGTAGAGTATTCTAGAAAAAATGAAGATTATTATTATCATCGTCCCAAGACCCCATGAAGTCAAAGACTCATCTAGGAGGGCCCTTTTCATACACACAGCTCATCATACTGTGCCTTAAACACACTCAGATTCTCTGCAGACACCACACTCTCAGGCAAGGCATTCCAATCATTCACAACTCTGCATGCAAAAAAACAGCTTCTTATCCCCCCCCCGCTCACACCCGCCTTATACTTCCAGGGATGACCTCTGGTTCTCCTTTAATCTCCCACCACACAAGATGTGTATATAATTTTTGTAACAATGTTGACACAAAATGAAGAATCCTCTTCAGAGCAGCAATAAGTCAAACTTACTAATTCATACAATATTATTGCAAAGTATCTTAAATATTATAAAAGCTTTGGTAATTAATAAATATTTAAAACTTAAAGGAAACATAAAATAATCATTTAAATCAGAATTATCATCAAATGTCTCCTTCAGAGCTTCAAAATAACAAGCTAGCAGGAGAGAGAGAGAGAGCCACGTATTACTCTTCCTGTTCATTGAATTTTTCATCGCATACTGAGATCCAAGATTTCTAATTATGAATCCTAATTCTAATTCTGATTTTAAGGCAGCCTCTCTCATAGAAAAATTAGAAGAGCATTTCAAGATACTTAACTTCACAGACATAGCAAACAATAACAATAAGAATCCTGTGGTGAATCTTGGGAATGGGGAAGAGATTTTCCCTCCTCTTCAAGTAATCAGAGATAATAATATTGTGAAGGTTCAGTTAAATATTTAAAAAAAAAACTACTTATGGGGAGTTATAATATTTATAAGTTAAATTTTTAACTTATAAATATAACTTAAATATAGAACTTAAAAATAAACACATTTATTTTATTTAAAATTTATTTATATATTATAACTTAATAAAAATTTATATATTTTAAATTTATTAAAGTTATAATATTATAATATGAGTTACTTAGCTGTTTTCTAAAAGAAAAAATTATTAAGTATTCTCAGTACCTCTTCCTATAATATCTTAATCAGCCCTCCCAAAAATAATCGGGATCTGCTACTGGATTGAATGTCCTATCATTATCAAGATTAGGCATCTATATAAGTAAATTTTGGACACCTAATGCTTAAAGGAAAATGGATGAAATAGTGTGGGATTATCAAAATCCATGTAATTATAAAGTACTTTACTTTCAAATAGCTTACGAAAAAAGAAAAGATCAGATTTTTCTTCTGGACATACTCTTGTTAGATTTGAGGAGTAAGTTAGTAAAGGAAAGGGCAGGGTGAATATTTGGTTTAGTTGGAGTACATAGGAGCATTATTTTGATTTAATAAATAAAATAAAAGACAGAATAAAAAAATAAATGAAAATAGAAAATTAAAAGTTAAAAGAACATATATAGAGCCTCCATATCTCAGCTGGTTTTGACAAAGCCCTTTGGTTGGAAAGACGTATGTTTGCATTCCATCTATGATACAAGAACCTTTATTAGGACTTTTCAGCTAAAGGGGAATTAGCCAGTCTCATATGGAGGTGGAGGGTTTTTTCTTCAAGGAACTTGGTTTTTTATCCCATCCCTGTAAACAGACATATCTGCAGGAAAGAGGAATGTAGTAGAGTAATGGCAAGCCAGCTGCATTAAATTGCCTAAGGAATCCTTAATTAAAGGAATCCATCTAAGGACATATTCTTTTATACATATTCTTTGCCTGAATGCAAAAAATATGTATAAAAGTTACTAAACATAAGCAGTCTGTGTTTTATGATAAGGTGGCAAATATGTTGGATAACAGGTTCATACACAATGATATTCTTGAACTTAACAAGGATATTTGATACATTACCACACAAATTACAAAAGATAGGAATGGATAATAAATTGGTTGGAGGATTGGAAATGGGCTCCTTGAATGATACTAGCAAGTTATGTATGATGAGACAGTGTGTCAAAAAAGGAAAGTAACTTGTGATGTGACCTAGGTTTCTGTTCTTTGGCCTTTGCTATTGCTATTTTATTTATTTGTTAATATTTCATAGGGATTAAGTGGGAATGTTCTGTTGTTTGCAAAGTTGTGGAGAATTTAAAAGAGCATTGCCAAAACTCTCTTCAAATTTTCCTTTCAGGAAGATTTGAAGATTTAGCTTAGAAAATGAGTGAGGGTTGTATAAATAATAAGTGCAAAGAATTGCACTTTTAAATACAGAGATATAAAACTATGTACTATATTCATGGAAATGTCCAGGAAATGGATGAGATTCACAGTCCATAGATGACGGTTCATAATGGAATGAAGTTTAGAGGATACATCGTAAGTGTTGCAAAGACTGCATATCACATGGCTGCTATGATGAAAAAGTACATTGACAAGTAGGAATAAGGAATAAGTTGTGCCACTGTACATTGACTTAGAAAGAAACCAATGGACACCATAATGTGAAGAACAAACAGCCATAGTGCCCATGTCCACCTTAATAACATGTAGGGCCTCTTTGTGCTGTGATGACTGTAGCAATCCTACAGGGCATACTTTCCACAAGTGAACAATAGCAATCAATGGGAATTTTGGATCATTCTTCCTGTAGGCATATAATGAGATACTGGACTGTTGTGGGATGGACATCCTTTGACCTCACCCAACGCTCCAGTTCATCCCACACGTGTTCAGTAGGGTTGAGATCAGGGCTCTCAGGAGGCCAGTCAAGTGTGGTAACTTTCATATCCACAAACCATGCAGTTACAGTACGAGCCTTATGACACTGTGCATTGTCTTGCTGAAAGAGACAATGGTCAGTTCCATAGAAACGTCACAAAGTAGGAAGCATTGCATTGTTCAGAATGTTCAGGTACCTCTCGGTGTTCAATGTTTGTAGCACCAAAAACAGAATTCTATGGCCAAACCCAGAAAATCAGGACCATACCATCAACACCCCATGTCAGAATTTCTTAGTTGGGGTTATGCACTCTGATAAGAGACATTTGGGAATTTTCCACACCCATCCATCAGCTCACTAGAAGGTGTAGCATGATTCGTTGCTCCACAACCGAGCCTTCCAAACTCCCACATCCCACTGTACATGCTCTTTGCACCACTGAAGACAACCC
Source organism: Typopeltis vanoorti (assembly GCF_054136105.1). Taxonomy (NCBI): domain Eukaryota; kingdom Metazoa; phylum Arthropoda; class Arachnida; order Uropygi; family Thelyphonidae; genus Typopeltis; species Typopeltis vanoorti. The sequence continues at coordinate 5,458,353 of NW_028328064.1, forward strand.
TGCATGTTGACTCAGTAATGTGGGGCTTGCATATTGCAGTCCTACCATGGAAACCCATGTTGTGAGCTTAGGTTGTGAATGTTTGTGTAGATTCATGTTCTAGTTGATACCTGGAACTCTGCATTGAACATGTTGGACGACAAATGGCGGTTTTTACATCCTATCCTTCGTAGCACGTTACCTTACGATCATATATGTGCTTCCTTTTGAGTATGGTATCACTGATTATTGACCTGGGATGGCCTTGTTTGTCAACAATTTGCTAATCAGATAGGCCTGCAACATGTCATCCTATCGCAATGCCTCTTTCAAACTGTCAGTTCCCTTCTAACAGCCATTTCACCTGGACACAGTTGCATTGACTTGGGAGCATCATATTTCTCCAATTTATGCTGGCTACAAACACGTGTCATCCTATCACAATGCCTCTTTCGAACTCTGTCAGTTCCCTTCTAACAGCCATTTCACCTGGACACAGTTGCTCTGACTTGGGAGCATCATATTTCTCCAATTTATGCTGGCTACAAACACATGACTCATTACATGGCACAATGAACCTTGCTCATGGAAGTGTCCATTGACTTCTTTCCAAGCAGTGTATAAAGCATTGGTCAGATCACACATGTACTATTGTGCTCAAATTTGTCATCTAGTTTTCATTACATTATGGAAACATTGGAGAAGGTTCAAAGACAAGTGACAAAGGCAATATCATGTCTCTGGAATGTTAGGTATAAGGAGAGGTTGAGGGAATATAAATTGCAGAATTTTTATATGGAGAGTTGTGAGTGATGAATACACATGTATTACCAGAATGTATTGTGAATGCTGAGATTATTAAGGAGTTTAAGGTTCAAATGATAAATAATATTAAGTGATAAGTTATTATTATTGTAATAATAATAACTATTATTATCAGAGACCTCCAGAGAGTCAATGACTCATCAAGGGAAGCTATAAATCACTCCCACCAATAAGCTCATACACACTAGATGCATTCACTACTTCACCGGGCAAACTGTTCCAGTCACTCATGGTTCTTTGAGAGAAAAATCTCGCTCTCAAACCTTTAACTTAAACTTAACAGACACATATGTTCCCTCATCCTCTCCCCACCTTTCATATAGTGAAGATTTTCATTGACCAATACAGTGTACTATCCTATAACACCCTTTCAGAGGTTTAGAGACTTTTGTCCTATCACTCATCTTTCTCCTGTCTATCAGTGTCTGCAGTCCACATATTCTCAGTCTTTGTAAGTTACATTCCATCCTGATATCATCTCTATAACTCTTCTTTGCAGCCTTTTCACAGCTTCTTTATCTCCTCAGAAGCCAGAAAACCAAATCTACACACAGCAGTAAACATACAGTCATATCGTCTTTGTAAAGAGGCACACTGACTTAATTATCCTTACATATCACTCATAATAAATAATTCTGAAGAATATAACCAACACCAAGAAGGAAGAAGTACATTATTAAACTCAGTAATATTTCACTGGTTTTCTACCCAGCATCATCACAGCACAATGATGCTAAATTTTAGAAATGATTTAAATTGTAACCAACAGCTAATATCCTTATATGGCACCCTCTATTGGTCGGATAACTACGAAGTTAATTTAGAGACGTCTAGCTATTAGGTCTTAAAATGATAATCTTCCAGATCTTTGGTAAATTAATGCAACTATACTTGTTGAGGTTGGAAGAGTGCTTCATAACTGATGCTGATTTTTACTTATCACAGTTTGTTTCAACATCACAATTATTCTCTGAGTTGTATTTGTAGTTTTTGCTATGAACTTCAAATTCCTATTCAACATAACGCCAAGATCTCTAGCCTCATCGGTTTCTTATAGCATAATCCAATCAGTATAATATGTATTCTGAAATCTCATCACACCAGAGTTCATAACTTTACATTTACTAATGCTGAATTAACAGCCATTATCATTTGCTCACTCTTCCAGCCTGTGCCATCCCTAACTGCCCTACCTATCTTTAAATCATTAGTGAACAACTGAACATCTCTTGCAGGTCCTTTCCAATATCGTTACCATCCACTATCAGCTACCCACTTATCTAAGTCAATAATTTATATTATAATCTTCAGTATTCTACAGTTTATGCAATAGCCTTTCATGTGGTATCAAATGTTTTAACAAAATACAACAGTATCATAGTGCATCCATTTCTTTTATCTAACTTTGCCATAAGAGGATTAGAGCAATGAGATTATCATACATTCGTTCTCTCAAGCTGTGACTCAAATTATATATATAAAACATGTTAAGGACCTAACCAGTTTGTCTGAGCATTTCTTCAGCATATGTGTGAATATCCCATCTGTCCCTATTGCCAAATTCTTATTCAGGTCATGCAACAGCTCTAGAATCTCTAGCAGTATGCCTGCTGGTCGCTGGTCATCTTTCTCCTTGAATTCCCTCCACAATTTGTTTCTTTTTTTATAGCTTTAGTTTAATAATAATATTCACCATATAACTCCAAATTGATTTACTCTCCTGACTGTAGGTATGCAGTCTGCCATTACTTTCCTCAAACACTCCTTTACCACTCCCATGCACTATCAACATCCAGCCCTTGCAGTTTCACATACCATGGCACTGATCCAAGCAATCTCCTGAGTTTGTCATACTTACCAGCCCTGTATACCCTTACCCCCCCCCTTCTTGACTGAAAATTCCACGCATTTAGCTACCTCCTGGGTCAAATCCATATGATCACTCTCACCAATTGGTGAAAACATGGTCATATTGGTTATAGACAAATTCTCAGATACAAAAACATGAAAACATTTTACAGAACATAACTAATACCCATGCGCATGTACAAATAATTGAAAAGAAACTAAGTTTGTATTGAGAAAATTTCATTTCCTTGATTCTGATAGATATGCAGGGTTAACACTAGAATGTTCCTGGCCTTTATCCTCCTTTCAGTTTTAAAATGCTAACAGTATTGCTGTGCCATCCATAATTAACTGATGGGCGATTCTTTTCACAAATGGTAAATTTCAATAAGGTTAATTCCCCTCTTCACTCATCATCCTTTTACAAAATCACCACATCATGAGGCTCTTGGTTTGATTTTTATCAAATATTGGCTATTATTTCTTGTCCTTTTATCCATCTGAAAGCTACAGTCAAGTTGAACAGCATTGGAAAGAATGAAATTCTTATTGGCATTTCATGCAGCTGAGAATATATCACCTTAGTCCCAGAAGTCTCCTTGATCTTGTTATCTTGGATTTTTGCCATGACTGGTGAAATGGAGATCAGATATTATTCCTACTTTCTGAATGAGCAAAAGCTTTCTTTGCTTATCTCACATAAAATTTCTTCAAATTGCTGACACCTTCCTAAAAACTTAATAAAAGAGGCATCTTTTTTGTTGCAGCGATGCCTATGATCAAGAAGTCTCTTGATCATAGGCTATAGAAGTAATCTCACTTTTATTCAGAAGCATGGTTTTGTATGAAGTTATGGTTGGATATGGAATGGAGTGATGAAGGTTCTACTATATATATATATATATATATATATATATATATATATATATATATATATATATATATATATATATATATATATATATATATATATATATATAAGAACAAGCTAATTACATCCCCTTCCTTCAGTTCTGAATTTTTCTTAGCATTTAAGGGTTATATTTATGTATATATACAGTTTTTGTCATAAGATAGAAATATGTATAAATTTAGGTTAGACAGTTTAGCTGTTCAATAATATTAACTGAAAGAAAGCTATATGCTATTCAATTTACTGAAACTGAATTTACAGACAAAGAATAATTTAAAAGCTTTTCTTCTTGAACACAAAAGTAAATTTGTTTTTTATTGGCTTAACAAGGATGCTTCTTATGCATGTTCAAAATTCTAGAAAACATGTTTTTTTCAAAAAATTATTTTTTTGTCAGTTGCTGAATTGGCTACTTTATGGTTACCAGTGCATTTATTCTTGATTATTTACTGCTGTTCTTTATTTATGGCAGCAAACATTTATTCTGTCTGTCATTCCCCTTGATTTGGATATCAGCTCGTAATTTCCATAAAAAGGTAATAATTTTGACCTAGCCAAACCCATTTCCTCCCATCAAATTTCTTTCTCCCTCCTTAATTCCTGTGGCAGGGTAAAAGTTAATGGTTTGTATGTTTACAATCAGTAGTAGTGTTGGGTGGAGTGGGTCTCTAGGTCTATCCCTGTTCCTCTCCTGTTCTGTTGCAGCTCGGGCCAAAACTATATTCTGTATACAAGGCCCTCCCAAGTGGATGCTGAGCACCCTGGTGAAAAGTCCCCTGAAAGGAAAGAGCAGGGTTATGACCCCTCCCCCCTATCCAAGCACTACTCAGATTACTGGCATATATCAGAATGCTGAGGCTCTGACCTCCTGTGCTCACAGGGAGGACAAACTGCAGCAGCTGAGGCGTCAGAAGGAGCTCAAGGATACCTCTGAGGGCGAGGAGCAAGAACTCACAGAAACTTCCACCTTCATTGAACTTTCTCCAAATAACCTTTCCCGTGTACCAGAGAAGGGCATTTTGAAGCATCCTGGTAGACCTGACAAAGAAAAGTGGAGTGGTGATGACGACCAGAACCTTGACACCCAGGAAGGTAATGGAGAGCAAGAAAGGGGTTCAGTGGCTGATGTTGAAAGAACACTAAAAAATATAAATGGCTATCATGAGGAAATACTAGAAGCTCTTCATACGGCTTCAACTCATCATTCAGAAAGTCAGAAGAGTCCTCAAGATATCAAAAAAGGTTTCGGAGAATCTGAATATAGCAGCATTGGCTTATTGAAAAGTGAACATATAAGTGCTGATGACGCTGATGAACTAGTTCCTCCTTGCGGGCCAATTAGAATTAGAAATCTTGAAGACCTTCTTAGGCAGCTGGAGCATCATCCTGCTCAACATATGTCTCCTGCATGCTCTGATGATATCCGTCTCAGTGAGCCAGAAGCAGACCGTCATTACTTGCTTAGTAGGTCAGAAAATGCAGGTAGTGACGGCCAAATGGACCCTAGCCTACCTTATTTATTAGGACATTTGCAATCTTCCACTACAGTTCCAAAGACTATGCCTACCCACCTACCGGTTTCTTCTGGTCACTATGCAGTCGAAGATGATGATGAAGATGATGATGATATCAGTGGCGATGATGAAGGCAGCACCTACTCCTCACATCACCTTGTTCGGAGTGCAAGTGAAGAAGCCCTCCCTGTGACCACAAAACGTGATTATGCTTATGAACATAAAGCCCAACACAAAAAAAAAAAGACAGTGAAAGGAGACCCTTGTGACTATTTTCCAAGTCCACCATCAGAAGAATCTTATGCAAATTCTTCTGAAGAGAATGCTTTCCTTCCTTCCACATCCACAATTTCACCAAGCTCAAGAGGAGAACGAACAACTGGGGTTCCATCTCAACAAGGTCCTCTTTCATCCTCCTCAACAGGATCCCTACCATCAGGGGCCAAACGAAAAGTTAGGAAGAAGTTACCAGAATACAAGGTGTAGCATTATTTTTATAACTTTTTCTTAATTTAATTAAACATGGTTTTAAAGGACCCAGAAAATATTTTTTGTGATAAGTTTTGAACATACATAAACTGACTTAGTGACATGCAGTGTCTAAATGTTATATTAAAGTTCTGCTTTTTTTAATCAGTAAGTTTTTATATTTTAATAAAAGAAATATTTCATTAGTTTTTGCTATTTGATATTGCATCCAGTTAAAAAGGCACTTTTATATTTTACCATGTGCCTATAAATTTTCATAATAAGGTTTATTTTTTCAGATGACTTAATATATTGAAACATCCTCAGTGAGATGTGTTCCTTCTTAAAGAAGTGAGATTTTTTGTTTTGTTTGTATGGAAAAATTAGAAATAATTTATAGGTATTTCTGATAAAGTTTAGAATATTCAGAGTTGTTATAAGAAATAAATTTTATTGGTTATAGATTATAGAATAGATTCTATTATTTATAATGAAAAGGTGATAAAGTAATTTGGGCCAGTTGAATGGCTGAGGAAGGGATATTAAGTGTGGCTAAAAAAAGTAATTAAAGCAATATAGTTAACAACTGTGACATATTTGAAATATACTTAAGATAATCCTCTTACTTCTTTAATCTAGCAGAATAAATCATTTATATTATTTTGTGGAATTTGGTTAGAAAATGTCCATTTTTTGTTTATTTGTGAAAAGACTGACTGTAAGGTCTTAAGTCCATAAGGCTATATTTTTTATAGTAGATGAAACAAAATTCTTTCAAGAAAAACATGCTCTGAACTCAAAATATACATGTTTTGTAATTTATAGACATATAATTTATACATTCTTGCTGAACTTGGAAAATTTGAACACTTTTTCTATCCAAAAAAAAATTTGTGATAGAAAATCTGATATTCCACATTCACTGAAATTAGTCAAATGACCAAGTAGTTTTGGCGCTTTAAGGCTTTCTGTGTATCATTAATTCATATATGTATGCCCCCCCCCCAGATTACTAGCACTTTTGCAGGTTATATCTTAGCCTTCTCTTAAATGAAGACATCTTTTAAGTACCTTTTGATAAGCACAAGCACACCAAAATATGTGTGTGTGGGTGGGGTGAGGGATATTTGCGATTAATTTTTTACGTGTTTCATAAGAAGAGGTAAATTTAAGATTCAAACTGCATATCTGTTATATTTATTAAATATGTATTAATACAATCATTTGATATTTAAAGTCTTCCAATTATGAAAAAGGTTAATAATTAGAAAAAATAAACTAGGAATTAAAAAAAAAACAGGATTTATTTGTTAATGAAAATCATGCTCTTTATTCAGATCATGAAATTATTTGTGTGTTATCTTAGAAAAAAAGCAAGATATATTTTGCAAGTATGATTATAAGTTTCTTTAAACTGTAAACTATAGCACATGAACAAACAGTAGTTATAAAGAACTTTGAGAAAAGTATCCCATCTTATACATTGAACATTTATTTTTACATACTTTCAAATGTTCAGATGCAATGTCAGTACTTTGTTAATGTGTGTGTGTGTGTGTGTGTGTGTGTGTGTGTGTGTGTGTGTGTGTGTGTGTGTGTGTGTGTGTGTGTGTGTGTGTGTGTGTGTGTGTGTGTGTGTGTGTGTGTGTGTGTGTGTGTGTCACACTTGTAAATGTATGTCCATGGTACTAATGTACCATAGATTGACCACCTCTCGTGAATGGGTTCTCCATAAAAAAGAAATAATAATAATAAATTAATTAATAAAAACCTTCAAAGGGTAAAAAACTGAATTGCTTGAAACTAAAGTCAAAAAGTTATTAAGGTAATGGATTTGCAAAATAAATTGGTAAGTCGGCATGTTGCCTTTCTTTGCTCTAGACTTAATTGGTATTGATTTAAAAATTAAATAAACATCAAAATTATATCAGCTCTTTAGATTTTTAAATCTACTGGAAAGAAACATCTATACTCTTTCACTCCTAAGTAGATAAAATGCATTGCTGTTCTTAAATAGCTCAACACTGTGGACATGAGAACAGCATAGCAGACTTTTGTTCGAAGAAATATAGATAATGGATGAGGTGAGTGAGTCTGTGCATGCAAATAACCAAAAATTATGGAATCTAGTCTCTCCAGGGACAAAATTGAATGTGATAGTCAGTATAAGGTGTAAATGTGATTGCAAGCTTAAGGGGATGCTACTGTTTATGTAGTATCACTAATGCTAGAGCATCAGGAATAAGAGGTGGGTGGGAGTATTTGACATTGGTTGGTGTACACCACCAAAAGTTATAGGCATTAGTGAGACTTTTCTGACAGCATGTGATATAGTTACAGGAATAGAAAGTGAGTTGTATAGTATTTTCAGGGAGAATTGAGAAAATAAGATGAGAGAGGGGTGCTACTGATGATAGCAGATGAATTACAGCCAAAAGAGAGTAAGAGATCAGGAAGACAGGCATGCAAATAATAGTTCTTCATCTGAATCAATCTGGTGTGAGATAGGGGCCCATAGAACAAAATGTATTTAATTTTTTTGCTGAGGGGGGGGGGGTACAAGGGATGATATGGAAGACATGCATCAGCAAATTACATGAATTCCATTTCCTTTGGGAATGGAATTTATTCACCTAATAAGAGATAATTACCTGAAACAGCATGTGATAGAGAGGACTCAGTGTTTAGGAGAGGGCTTCTTTAAATATTTGGATGTTAAATACAACTTAATCTTTCTTTCTTTTCTGCATAAAGTTTTTTATAACAACAATTGCAGCTTGCATCATTCTTCTACTTTTCGAAATCATTTTCAAACAACTGAACCGTTATTAACAGAGGAAAATGCTTCTACTAATTTTTTAACTGCACTGTGAAGTGTTTTTGGGAAATAACCTTCTTCTTCTTCTTCTGCAACTTTCTCTGCTTCTAGCTCTATGACATCTTGATTTGCATGCTTATCTTCTACAGCTTCACCAAACTACCCTACATCTTCATTGGCAATCAAACACTGTAGCTAGCAGCACTGTTTTATCAGTAACCATTTGTAAAGCTTTGTCGAATCCTATGAATATATGAACACATATTTTCAGCAGATTCTTCCAATACCATTTATATATTTTTTCCTGTCACCTCACTCCATGTTGCCTCTACATTTTTTCTACAATGCAAGATATTATATTCCTTCCAAAAAGTTTCTCAAGATTTTCACACCCTCAGTAGAAGCAAATAGCATGACAATAGTATTAAGTAATACATCTTGAAGGCAGCAACAGCATCCATCCTAGTCCTTGAATTGCAGAAGTGAGGTAGTAAATGGTAATGTAATGTAATGGAATGGCCATTGTAAATAAAATAGTCATAATTCCTTTGTCATAAGTTGAAGACTGACTGTACTGGTTATTGACGAACACAACCAACATAGATAGGAAAGTTATCATTCCTCTTTATAAGACATTGATACAGCCACGTTTTGATTACTGGTGCTCATTTCTAGACACCTGGGTTTCTTGGTGATGAGGAAGCAGTGAAGATCTAGAGGCAAGTGGCTAAGATCTGGAATGCCCCTATGATGACAGCAGAGGGCTTTGTGGATTTCAAAAATTGGTTGGCAGGCAGAAAGGGGATGTGATAGAAACACTTAAGTTACAAAAACAGATTTATAGGATTGATGAAGAGGAAATATTTAAGCACTTGGCTAGAGGAGCAGAACAAGTGGTCATCCCTGGATGAGTAAGAGTGGGATTAATAAGGGTGTAAAGACTAGATTTTTTGCTTGAAGAATGGTGAATGATGGAATGGGTTGTTAGAATCTGTTATGGGTGCTTTAAGCTATTAATGAGCTCAAGGAAAGGAATAATAGATATTGTGTGGACAGATTTGGTCTTCTGCAATTAGTCTTCAGATTCCACAGAGGTATCCATGTAATAATAATAATAATAATTTTTTATTATAAATGAATTTTCAGTCAAATTTTGTGACTATTGTCTGTCTATCTGAATAGTTTAAAAGAAACAGACTATTAATTAATGAACAAAAAAGCGTTTCCTAAAACTAGTAAATGTTACAAACATGAGAAGAGACCAATTTATATACCATTAGTCCAAAGTGAAAATGTTAATTTATTAAAAAAAATTAACTATAATGGCAAGGTGTATTTAATAAGATCACTTCCCAAAATTGGGAAAGTTTGTAATAATATCGTGTTAGACTTTTAATGGAATGAAAAATTAGTTTAAAAAATGAGTTAAACAACAATTTATATGCTTCCAACATTTTGTCTCAGTTACAGAGACATTACTATTATGTGACACCTCCATGGTCTCATCAGAAGAGGGTACTTCACTCCAAACAACTCATCATCTACTCCACCATCCACACACAGTGATCATTTATGCACAGTGCAATTATACCACTCGCTATTTGTAAGTTCTGTGCCTACTCTAGCTAATTAAGACATAGTATTACATGAACAGTTTACATTATTATTATTATTATTACAAGGGTGGTCTGAAATGTTCTCAGCCTCGACCATAGATGGCAACACTATCAGCATGTTTCTTTTTTCTAAGTTGGTACGTCTGTCATAAGCATCCATGTGAAATTGTAAGTCATTCTATCAAGTAGTTTGTTTTATATAGCTGTATGAAGCAAAAGTCTTCTCTGTATCCCTTGAAATGGATAAAATTGAATATCGTGCAGTTATAAAATTCTTTGTAAAAGAAGACTTAATGCCAAAAGAAATTCATTCAAAGTTCATAAAAGTTTATGTGCACTCTTCTCCTTCATTTTCAACAATTAAGAAATGGGCTGCTGAGTTTAAACATGGCCATACCAGCCTCGAAGATGATCCACGTGAAGGATGTCCAAAAAGTGTAACAACACCAGAAATCATTAATCAAGTGCGTGATATTGTATTGGTAGACAAGCAAGTCAAAGTGCATGAAATTGCTGAGACTATAGTCATTTCAAAAGAATGTGTAGGATATATTTTGTGTGAAGAATTGCAAATGAAAAAGCTTTGCGCAAGATGGATGCTGCTCTTGCTCACAGCAGATCAAGAACGCACTTGCATGAAAATCTCTGAACAGTGCTTGGAGTGTTTTAACAAGAATAAAACTGATTTTTTTTTTTTTTTTTTTGCATCGATTTATTACAATGGATGAGACTTGAATTCACCATTACACACCAGAATCCAAACAGCAGTCAAAACAGCGGACAGAAGCCGGTTGTTCTGCGCCAAAGAAGACAAAGTTGGTTCCATGAGCAGAAAAAGTCATGGCATCGGTGTTTTGGGTTGCTAAAGGCATTTTGTTTATTAATTATCTTGAAAAGGGTAAAACCATTAACCGGGAATATTATTCTGATCTTTTAATCCGACTAGACAAAAAAATTTCTGAGAAAAGACTCGGTTTGCAGAAGAAAAAAATCATCTTTCATCAGGACAATGCACCTGCCCACAAAGGTGTTTTGGCAATGGGAAAATTAATGGATCTGCACTATGAATTGTTGGAGCAGCCACCCTATTCCCCAGATTTGGCTCCTTCTGACTTCTATCTTTTCCCAAAACTAAAACTCTTCCTCGCTGGTCAGCATTTTTCTTTGAATCAAGAGGTGATTGCAGCTGTAGAGATAGTTTGAGATGGGATAATGGCTCTGAAGCATCGCTGGAATAAATGTATTAGTCTTAAGGGAGATTATGTTGAAAAATAAAAATAATTTTCAAATTATAAATTCGATTTTTCATTGTTAGGCCAAGAACTTTTCAGACCATCATCATATTTTCCTGACCTCAATGGAGTCACAAGACTCATCATGGGAGGTCAACACAAAGTCTGTCATACTACTCCCTAAACTCATCCACAGTTTGCATGTTCACCGCCCTCTCAGGCAATGTATTCCATGTTCCTACCACTCTCCATTCAAAAACTTACTTCTTACCCTTTTACTCATCACCTTCTTTTGCAACTTCCAGAGATGGCCCATTGTCTTTGCTCTCTTCCCTCGTTCTACCAGATGAAAAATCACCTCAGTGTTAATACAATAATAACCCTTCAACAGCTTAAATGCCTCGATCATATCCACCATTTGCCTTCTATCTACCAAACTTTGCAGTCTGCATCCTTCAGTCTATCAATGTTGTACAGTCCTGATATCACCTTTTGTTATCTGTCTTGCATCCTCTCCAAGGTTACTTCATCCTCTTCAAATCCCAGTGACCGTTCTCAGCAAAGAAATCCAGATGTGGTCTGATCAAAGCTTCATGCAATGGGACCAGCACACTTTTATCTCTCATGGTCAATGTTCTCCTCAACATTGCTGCAGTTCTCTGAGATGTCCTTTGCAGTATGTCCTCAGAACTTTAGATATCTATCTACAATCATCCCAAGATCTCTTGCTTCCTCCACTTCTTCGAGCATAGCTCCAAGTGAGTATGAAGCATCTCATCTGTGGATCCCAAATTTTTAAACCTGACATTTAGTTGCATTAAACTGGTATCCCCATTCATTTGCCTACCTTTCCAGCTTATTAGTATCTACTAATAGCTATTAATATAGCTATTTAATCAGCTTATTAGCTATATACTAATAACCCTGATATTAATATCAGGGTTATTAGTATCAGCACTGTTACTAATAACCCTCTCAAGTGGCACATCATCTGCAAACAACTGAGCATCTCCCTGTAGTCCTGTGACAATATCATTGACATAAAGATTGAACAGTAATAGTCCCAATACTGAACCCTTTGAAACTCCACTTGTATCCTACTCCCTGATACTGCTCTCCTACGTACAACTCTCTGATATCTACCAGCAATCCAGTCACCAATCCAATCCACTAACGTGATATCCAAACCCATATGATGTAACTTAAAAATCAACTTTTCATTTGGCATCCTGTCAAATGCTTTAGAAAATTCTAAAAAAATTATAGTGTATGCTTTATCCCATCCACTGCTCTTGTTACTCTGTTGTAAACGGTAACCAGATTACTAAAACAAGAGTGCCTCCCTTCAACAAATTCATGCTGCGTGCATAAATAATATTACCATCGTCTACCTAATTCTGTATATGAGTTCTTACCAATTTCTCCAAAATCTTAACAACTACAGAAGAAATATAAATTGGCCTATAGTTTGTTACCTCCATTCTACCACCCTTATGCAATAGCACTATCTTACCTTCCTTTCACATCCAGGAACCTGCCCCCATTGCAAGACTTTCATTAAAGAGGCAAATTAATGGCACAGTCAGTTCCATAGCATATTCCCTTAAAACACATGGGGAAATTCCATCTATTCCCCCCTCCCCACTGCCTGATTGACCAACTTCCCACGGACAGTTCCCTCAAGATTAATATGTTATCTGTCATAACTCTATTAGTATTATTCAGGCTGCCATGGAGTCAAAAGACTCATCGTGGGAGGTCCTTCCTAAGAACATAAAGTCTGTCAAGACCCATCGAGGGGAGGTCTCTCCTAAGAAACACAAATTCTATCATACGACTCCTTAAACTCATTGACCGTTCTCACTCTCACCACTCTATCAGGCAATGCATTCCATGGTTCAACCATCCTCCATGCAAAGAAACCTCTCCTCATCCTCTTGCTCACAGTTTCCTTTCCTAATTTCCAGGGATGGCCTCTTGTCATCATTCCTTCCCGCTGTTCAACCAAGCGAAAGAACTCCCCAGTGTCACCCCTGTAACCACCTCTCAACAGTTTAAAAGTCTCAATCATATCACCTCTCCTTCTTCTATTAACCAAACTCTGCAGTCCACATTCCCTCAGCCGATCCTCATAACCAAAATTGTACAGTCCTGAGTCATCCATCTTTGTACCCTTTCCACAGTTAATTTATCCCCTTCAAATCCTGGGGACCAAATCTGAGAACAATAGTCTAAGTGTGGTCTGATCAGAAACTTATACAACGGAATGATAACCCTTTTATCTGCAGGTCAGTGTCCTTCTCATAATTGCAGCAATCCTCCGTGTTACCTTCACTACCTTTGCAATATGTCCCCTAAATTTCAGATTTCTGTCAATCATCAACCCCAGATCTCTTGTCTCCCCCTACTTCCTCTAGTATAACTCCTCCCGTAGAGTATGCAACATCCCATCGATGTTTCCTAAACTTCAAGACCTTACATTTTACTGCATTAAACTGACACCACCATTCATTTTTGTCATAGATTTCACGGTTTGATATGAACACAGATGGATAAGAAAATAACTGTTTATTAACTTAAAAGCTAATATTTCGCTGGTATTATATCCAGCATCTTCAGAGCACACAACACAAAGTTTCTTACAAATGCAAAACAACCACAATCCGGTGTAACAGTGGGGCTAGTAAAAGTAATTGCAGCGTGCAACACAAGACTAAAGTCCTAATATGGTGCCATCTAGGTTTAAAAAAAAAAAAAAAAATTAAAAGTTTTGAAATAGTAGTCTAAATGATAGTCTTAGAAAGTTTGAAAAAACGAAATAAAATAAAAGTAATAAATATTAATTTGGCCTTAAGATGACTGTCACCCAAATCTTTGGTAGATTTATACAGCCATACTTGTTAAGGTTTGGAGTATGTTTTAAGGCTTCTGTTGATTCCAGGAACAACCTCTCTGACTTGTAGAAGATTCTATGCATTACTTTTGCATTGTTGTTTTGCATTTGTAACAAACTTTGTGTTGTGTGCTCTGAAGATGCTGGATATAATACCAGCGAAATAATAGCTTTTAAGTTAATAAATAGTTATTTTCTTATCCATCTGTGTTCATATCAAACCGTGAAATCTATTACAAAAATGTCTGACGAACACATAAGCCTATTTACCCCATTCATTTGCCCATCTATCTAGCTTATTCAAATCCTCTTGCAGGGCTACCACATCTGCACTATTACTAATAATACTTCCCAGCTTCGCATCATCTGCAAACAACTGAATATCCCCTTGCAATCCACTGGCAATGTCATTGATATAAAGGTTAAACAATATAGGTCCTAGTACTGAGCCCTGTGGGACCCCACTTGTAACCCTCTGCCTCCTTGAAACTGCTCCACCATACACAACTCTCTGATACCTATCAGGCAGCCAATCCTGAATCCAGTTGACTAATCTGACATCCAGACCCATGTGCTGCAACTTAAATATCAGCTTATCATGTGGCACCCTGTCAAATGCCTTCGCTAAGTCTAAGAAAATTGCAGTATATGCCTTTCCCTCATCTAATGTTCTTGTAACTTTATTATAAAAGGCTAGCATATTGCTAAAACAAGAGCGCCCTTTCACAAATCCATGTTGACTCTCACAGATAACATTACCCTCATCTGCCCAATGCTGTATACGGTCCCTCACTACTTTCTCCAAGATCTTAACAACTACTGATGACACACAAACTGGCCTATAATTAGACACCTCCAGTCTGTTACCTCCTTGTGCAATGGCACTATCTTACCTTCCTTCCATTCCCTAGGCACCTTTCCTGCAGCCAGACTTTCATTGAAAAGCCAGGATAAAGGCACTGTCAGTTCCCTAGCACATTCTCTCAAAACTCGTGGTGAAATACCATCCAGTTCCGAAGCTTTACTGACATCCAGAGTACTCAGTATCTGAAACACACTCTCCTCCTGTACCTCTAAACCTCAAACCTGCCCTATCCCGCTGGCATTAAAACTGACTCCTCTAGGATGAAATACTAGTGTTTCAACAAATTGTTCAATAAAGTGTTCATTGAACAATTCCACTATGTCCTCTGCATCAGTCACTGTATTCCCATTTTTATCCCACATTATTATTCTTCCACAGTCATTTCTCCTCTTACTGGCCACAAAGCTAAAAAATTCCCTAGGATTTTCTTTGGATCTTAGGGCCATCTCCTCTCATATTCCAGTTTCGCTTTGTTTACCACACTAGTCACTCTTCTGGCCTGTGTCTTATATTCTTCATGCATCTTCTCTTCACCTGTCTCCTTATATCTCTTCCATAGCCTCTTTTTCGCATGCAATTCCTGTTTAATATTGTTTGGTGCTGCTAATATTTAACCATTGCTGCTAATATTCTTTCACAATTTCCCACGCACTAATGATATCCTGGCTTTCCAATTCCTCCCTCCATGAAACTTCCCGAAGTTGACGTCTAAGACTATTATAATCACCTGCTTTATAATTCCACATAAGTTCTCGTCTTGATACTCCTGCATGTCTATTCATTTTCCAAGTCAAAAGCATATCATCAAATCTTATATTTCAATTTTCTACAGCACTTCTTACACTATATCAGTCCACTTATATCTTGCACGACATCTAACTGCTGTCCTGCTATCTTCCTCTCCCATTCTGTTTAAATGACCATACCACCTGAGATTAGTAGCTCACATATCAAATCACATATTCCTGCATGCTAACAATGTCAAGTTTGTTCCTAACATCTTCATTTATACGATTCTGTCATTGGTGTCATCTGTTTACTCCCATAATTTTTCTCACACCTCTCATACTAGGTATGATCTCTAGTCTTTAATCAACTATTTTATTTCTAACCCAGCTCTCAGATTGATAAGTTAAAATTTTCTTGAACACTGTCTTGGACAGCTGGTTTAGTATTACATATAAATTTATTCAGTTGACTCCCTGCCATACTGTCTTTCCTAATTCTGCTTTCTCTTTCCATATATTAAATGTTGCTATGACTAAATAAACAATGTGCCTAAATAGCTGAAATGTTTTACTTGTTCTTTCAATACTCCATTCAGATTGCAGTTGATCTTTTCAGTGTTCCTGCCTATTTTCATAGTCTTTGTATTTTTAGATTTATTACAGCTGTTATTAAGTTTACTTATGGAATTCTACTGGATTTGTTTAGGGGTACACCATCTGCATGAAGTAAAAAGCCGAGCTGAATATCTCAAAGTTTGAATGGTAGGCCTTCTGGCACTTTCCTTCATAAAGTGATCCATATATATGACAAATGACAGTGAAGATGACGTCATCCTTTTCTCACACCTCATTTAACATCAAACCGTCTTCTTGTAAATCTTTCAATTTTAACTGATGACTTACATCTCATATATTGGTATATTGCTTGTTATAGAGTGCCATTTACATCATATAATTGTAGTGTCTTAAACAGATTTTTCTCTGATATCTTGTTATGTCTCCCACGAAATCTCAGCTATTTGTTTGAAAGTGAAAATTTGATCCTAACATACTCTACTTAGCTTGAACCTGGCTTCTTCTTCTCCAAAAGTTTTCTGCCTATTTTCAAGTATGCTTGCATAAATATTACCTAGAATACTTAGTAAGAAAAAAAAATTGCCTTGTTTATCATATTAAGCTTTATTTCACTTTCAATAGATGGGTACTATGAGAGCTCTACTCTAATCATCTGAATTATGCAGTGTAACCACAGTAAAACTTTTTGTGCCTCCATATTTGAGCATTTCTGGTTGAATATCATCTAATCCAGCTTCCTTTCCCCATTTCTAGTTTTTCATTACTTTTTCTACCTCAAGAGGGAGCAAAATGAGAGGAGAGATTTTTCTAATGATAGCAAAAGAATTGAAGCAATAATGAGTAGAAATACATAAGGAGAACAAAGATGCAAAAGGGAGTTCACTTGAGGCTGTCTAGTGTGAGATGGTAGAGGCCAGCAGAATGAAATATATAGTTGGTTGTTACTATAGGCCAGGGACAATGTAGATGGAATGCATTGGCAGAATAGCATGTTGAGTGCTAGTGGAAAGAGGAATAGTCACTGGGAAGAAGGAAGTGAAATTTATATATCTGTTAAGAAATAATTACCTTATACAATATTTAATGAAGTGGACACGAAGTTCGAGAGTACTGGATCTTTCACAGCATTAGAGAACTACAGTAGCCAATGTATCCACACTCCCTCCACATGGGAAAAGAATGATTTACCTGAAAGATTGCTAGATATGCAGAATTTTCTGTAAAGAAGTTATATGTTGAATTGCAAAGCAGGTGATTACAACAAACTGAGGAATCAGTTTGTCACCTTAGAAGAGATGCGCCATGGTGTAAGAATTTGAAGTGTGGAGAGATGATAGTAGTACATGAAAGATGGGTGAAAGAGTGCTTGAAGAAAACAGTACCCAGCTGTATACTTGGAGCCAGGAGGATAAATCAGATGGAAGTTTGATGAATGAATAGATGGATGACTTACGCAGTAGTCGCAGAAAAAGAAAAAGTTGAGAAAAGGTGATTAGCAAGCCTATGAGCAGTATGAGACACATGAAAGAATAGTCATCTGTATAGTAAGGAAAGCTATAGCTAATTATGAGAATCTAGCTGATGATGCCAAAAGAAATCCCAAAGAGCTCTTTTGCTATGCAACAAGTAAAAGGAGGAATGACTATGGAAGGATGATTTTAATGAGTACTAGTGGTAGCGAAATAATAGAAGAAAATGAAACAGTTGAGTTATTGAGTGATCATTGTGCAAGTATGGTCCATCCAGGTGGAGATATTGCTGTGCTAGATATCAAATTGACTGATGGGAGAATAGAGGTAGATGAATTAGAGGCACTTAAGATATTACAGAACATTAATGCAAATGCAGCCATGGGATTAGATGGCATATCAGCCTGTGTATTATGAGAAATGGTGCAAGGGAATTATCACCTTTTCTGATCAAGTACTTAGCTGATTAAACTATTTAAATCACCCATTTTGGCATGTCTCTTATTAAAATTATGAATTTATCTTCCTGAAAAAAATCATTTCATAATATACTACAATTGATAAAAACAGAACAAAACAAAAATTGGAAAACAAGAAGAAGAAATAACGAAACAAATCAGTACTTACTTACTAGTGGTCATGGATATTACTCTCAGAGTTGTTACACTACTGAATAAGCATGAGTTGGTACAACATAAGATAAAATCATCATCATGCTTGTCAAGGATTTAGGCCTAGAGTGGCCTGTTCCAGCCTTAGAAGTCATCATTGAATCTCTTAAGAGGACATCCTGGTTTCCTTTTGTCCAAGTCTTAAATTACAAACCTAGTGGTTTGTAATTTAAGACTTGTTTTAGTAATCTTTCTGTTTTCATTCTTTCAAAATGTTCCACCCATTTATGTTTATATTTTTGAATTTTTCTATTACTGATTCCTGGTTTTATTGACTTCATTCTTATGTTGTACTCTAATAGTACAACATAAGAATGAAGTCAATAAAACAAGTTTGAACAGTAAAGTAATATCAATGGTTATAATTAACAGCTAAAGAAATTTAAAAATGACAGTAAATGGAAATAATAAACTAAAATTGTGAAACAAAATAAAACTGGAATAATAGTGAAAAGATGCAGTTTTGGGAGAAGGAAGGGAAGAAACTGGAAACAAGTGAACCATTTGTAAAGAGAAACAGTAAAAATAAAGGAAAGAAATTAAAAATAAATAAATAAAATTAATAAATAAATCTTCACAGATAAGTAATCTTTATTATTATTAAGACAGCCCTCCAAGGACTCATAATGGTCAAGTGTTGTGAAGGAGAATTGAATCATTATGTTTGAGTAGCAAGAAGTGGAATGGTTCTGAAGTCCTAATAATTTCTTTAGGATCCTTGATCTTCTTACTCCCGTCCTATAATAGTTTAATCCTCATCAAAAACTTGACCACCTGAAGCTTTTGCTCATTTTACTTCTGAAGATTAGGAAATGTTATAGTCTGCCCACACTTGGGAGAACCGTAGCTGGCAGAGTGTCATGAAGAGTCAATTCATGTTGAAGGGGAGAAAAGAATAAGGGATGTACCAATTCGTCACAACACACGAAATCATGTGCTTTATACGTAAAATTTTCCAGCTGTTATACAAACAAAATAGTTACCACTATTTTATATAATTTTCCGATGTGTAATAATAAACAACTCATCCCACAAGACAGATTGATTACCCTATTATCAGAATGGATTCGCCTTCTTCTGCCATGTGCAGAAGTGGCGAGGGTTGTTCTCTCATCTGTGGTTGAACTATACTTCCCTTCAAGAACTGTCCCTTCTTTCTTTCATTAATTTCTTTTTCTTCTTTAATTCTTTATTTTATTTGCAGTCACTACTTGTTGCATGAGATTTTAGATTTTTCAGATCTGCAATCCTATTCTTCATGTTTTGGTATTAATTTATTTCACCATTATTTTTATTGTGTTTTTAGCTTGTCTTTTTTTTTTTTTTTTTTTGTATCTATCTATTATTGTCTTTCACATTTAGGCTTTCTATGTTTACACTTTCCATATAATTACTTGAAACAGCACATAACTAAAGGGACATGTGGTGTGAGAGTGTTGGACCTGGTTATTGGTTCAGAGGATATATGCACAAATAGGGTGTCCTCGTTACCTCCAATTGGTGAAAGCGATCATGTGGTATTGACTTGGGAGGTTGCAAAATCTCTGGATTTTTCTGTTAAGAAGGGGTATATATGGAACTACAGGTTAGGCAATTATAACAAGCTTCGAAGTGAGCTTGCAGCCATCCCATGGCAGAACATATTGCAGGGGAAAGATGTTAGCAGTGCATGGGATAAAATCAGCGGGTATCTGAGGAAATCAATATCAGATTGTGTCCCCATGGTCAGGAAGGCAAACAAGGCAGGCATTAGATGGATGAGCAGTAGTATCAAGTTTGATCTGCAAAAAAAGAAAATGTTATGGAGAATGTACAAGGCGATCAGAACACTGATGAGCAGTACAAAGCTCAAACTAGGAAGGTTACCAGCGTAGTAAGAAAAGCTAAATCAGATTATGAGAAGACCTTAGCCAATGAGATCAAGGGTAATCCCAAAGAGTTCTTCTGCTATGTGGCAAGTAAAAGGAAGAATGACTTCAGAAGGATAACTTTAGTGGGTGCTGATGGTATTGAGGTGACAAAATCAGATGTAATAGTCGAGTTACTGAGTGATCACTTTTCAAAAGTCTCTCACCCAAGTGAAGATATCTCTGTACCTGTAGCAATAACTAATGTGAGAATTGAAGCTAAGAAATCAGAGGTATTTAATATATTGCAAAATTTAAATGCAAACACTGCTGTAGGTTTAGATGAAATATCAGCTCGTGCGTTGCGGGAATGTGCAAAGGAATTGTCAACCCCTCTTACTTGGATATTTAACTTAAGTTTGAACTCTGGTATGGTCCCTAGGGAGTGGAAGTTAGGCAAAGTGGTTTCTTTGCATAAGGGTGGCTCTAAAACTGCGGTAGTTAATTACAGACCAATCACCATCTCAGGAGTAGTGGTAAAAGTATTGGAAAAGTTGGTTAAAGACAAATTTCAAGAATGGGTGGATCAGGATATGATACTCTATAGAGGCCAACATGGTTTTGTTAAAGGTAGATCCTGCCTTAGCAATCTATTAACATTTCATAATAGAATGACATCTGAGTTGGACAAAGGAACTGGCTACACAGTGGTACTTCTGGATTTTGCTAAGGCTTTTGACAGGATGCCCCATGGAACACTGTTACGCAAATTGGAGCAGATGGGAATGGATACTAAATTAGTGATATGGATAGGGGAATGGCTTAGGGAAAGATACCAGAAGGTGGTGTATGGAGGAGCCGAGTCCAGGATGAGGCAGGTAACCAGTGGTGTGCCTCAGGACTCTGTGCTTGGGTCATTGTTGTTTAATTTGTACATAAATGATATAGGAAATGGCTTAAAGGGAGATATACAGTTGTTTGCTGATGATGCAAAGTTGGGTAGCACAATAAAAAATCAAGCTGATGTTGAAAGTTTGCAGAATGATTTAAATAAGCTGGTAGAATGGGCAAAAGGTAATGGATGTCAGTTCAATGTGGAAAAGTGTAAAGTCGTGCATTTTGGGATTAAAAGATTACCAGCTGTGTACTACATTGATGGAACAGTACTCCAAGAGATTGATGAGGCCAGGGACTTAGGGGTGTTGTTAGATAGGGAGATGAAGTTCAGGGGACACATTGCTAACGTGTCCAAGATTGCACATAGGATTACTTGGTTGTTGAGGAACATACTGACATCCAGAGATAAAGAGATTATTATTCCCCTTTATAAAGTATTGATACTTCCACATTTGGATTACTGTGCTCAGGTCTGGTCACCTGGATTCCTTGGAGATGAGGAGGCTGTGGAGAGAGTTCAGAGAAGAATGACTAAGTTGGTGAGTGATGTAAAAAATGCTCCCTACATTGATGGATTGAGAGCTTGTGGATTGCAGAGGTTGGTTGATAGGCGAAGAAGAGGGGAATATGATAGAAACATTTAAATTACTGAAAGGTTTTTATAGGATTGATGTAAGGGAAATGTTTCGGCTGTATGATAGTGATGGAAGAACAAGAGGTCATCCCTGGAAATTAAAGAAGAGTGTGGTTAACAAGGGTGTGAGAACAAGTTTTTTTTGCCTGGAGGGTGGTGAATGAGTGGAATTCACCTGACTTACTTGTGAGCTCTTCGTCTGTAAATGAATTCAAGAAGAGTTATGACAGATATTGTTTTGCTAGTTTGGGTCTTCTAACAAAATGTTTCAAAAGAAACATTTTGTTAGGTGGAAACTGAGTTTTGTGGAATTGGTTTTTGGTATGCTAGCTTGAATTACTCTTCTAATATGAACTATCAATATATCTAAGAGTGATCTTCATGATTTCTTGTAAGTGAGGAGTGAGCAACATTTAAGTGTTGATTTATTCTTATTCCTTTTTCTATCAACTACATCATATTATGATTGATTTTTTTGAGAAGGCAAATTCACCAATAAAGGTTTTGCCATAATATAACCAGATTAATCACCAAGAAGTTTTTTGTTAGCCTTTTAACACTCATAAAAAAAAATAATAAAGAACTACTGAACATTTTGTCCTCATATCATATAGCTACACAGCCACTTCATATTTTTCTGTCATCTCTAAAAATTTTATACAATTATTTTTCTGTTTTAACAATAATCATTTGTTCTTTCCATTTTGTATTCTTCATATTCTATCAGTACAGCATCCTTTGTTAACCATGTCACATGTATACCAAAAAATTGGAGACTGAGTCTGTATCATCATATTTCTATGATTAATTCAAATAACGTTTATGTTCCATTTTTTTTTTTTTTTTTATGTAGCTCTCACCCACAATGTGCTATAGGTTTTTGTAAGCTTATAGCACGTTCACACCACAGGTGGGCTAAGGATTTTGTTTCTATTTTTATTAATTTATATATATACATATATATATTTCATATGTTTATTTATTTTTACATAAAGAAATAAACACTGGAAACCCTGCTCTAGAGATGAAACATGGAACTTTTTCAAACCACTTCAGGCCTTCAATTAGCAGAGTGATAGTGTCACACTAGGCAATAAAATTCATCTCCCACCTTATTAGGCAATTAAGTATTATTTTTTCTTTCACAAATCATCTCTCTTACTCTGAGTTCTAAGTTTGAAGTCACTGCAAATGTGATTCTTTAAATGATATCTAGTTATCCATTTCACTTGGTTTCTCAGTAAAGAGTCTGCATCGATTATTTAGAGATATGATACATTAGTTTCTCCGAATCGCAAGTTCTGCAAATTCTATAGGTGTGTTAATTAAGCTTTTCATACATGCTTGCCAATAACTCTTAAATTACAAGTTCTTGTTTTTGGAATATGCAAGTGTTTATTCAGTGATATAACTGAATAAATTACTTAACAGGTCTATCACTCTCTTCTCAGCAAACTTCTAAGAAGAGAGTGAATATTTTCTCATGCATTAAAAATCCTTTTAATATACAAGAACGTCTCGACAGAAGAAGGGGTATGTAAAATGGAGATGGTTCATTATATTTGATTTTGACATTCTTCCCAATACTCTTTCTAGTCTGGAGAAGAAAGAAGTATTATTAAAGACTTATGAAAAAAGATCTACTGTTCTCTCTAAGGAATACACATACTGACAATGCAGTGTTACAGTGGAGATAAAATCAGAGCATGATAAAGAAAAACTTGCAAGTTATTAAATCAAAGTAAAAGGGGGAAAAATCACTAATTTACAGATGCCCTTGGAATGGAGACATTCAAGGTTAATAATAGTGCCTTACAAGCTTAAACTTCTTACACAAAAATAATACTTCATGAAAATGTGAATAGTAATGAACTAGACTGCAAGAATAGTTGCTGAACAAGGTATTAAAATGAAGTGACCAAGATGATGGAATTTATATTTTGTGAAATCCCAACAGTAAGTGATATTCTATACTAAAATTATCCAAATATGATATTTTGATAAATTTGAGCAAAATGCTCACAGTATTCCATAAATACTGTTTATTCAAAAAGAACTGTGATGAATTAATAATTTTAAATGTAATTTTTAGTACATTACCATATTTTTTGCCATAACAAAAAAATAATATCACTTGGTTCCAGTAAACATCAACACATTTCATAAACACATCTCTCTGGTAGAAAATTTGAAACCTGTACATAATAACATTATGAAATTCACAGATAACTCTGTATAAGCAGACTAACATAATCATGTGAAAACAAAACCAAAAGAAAAAATCCATGTTGATCATAAACCACTATTTCAATCTTAACTTAAGTGAAATTTTGACAAAATAAAAACAAGCTATAATGTACATTTTGTCAAGGTATTTCCTACTAGTGCAAGTGATTTTGAGCAAGGCCCAGGAACTAAAAGTAAATTAATTGAAAATCTATGAGGTATTGAATAGGTTTGCTATTAATAAGACCCTGATCTATGTGATGTATTTTTTATGTGATTTTCACCCACAAAAGTAATGTACCTATAATATATTAGTACGATGAGCAAGCTATGGAATTTTTTTATTATTTTATATAATTTGGTGTATATTTTTGCTTTATTTTTTATATAATCTAGAAACCAAGTATGAAACTTTTTCATGCTACTTCAAGCCTCAAGTTTCCATGAAGGAAAACCCTGCCATCACTGTATGAGACCAGTTACCTCACCTTCAGCTGATAAGCTCTGATAAAGGTTCTTTGCATCCAAGACAGGATTAGAACTTTGGGATTTCCAACCAAAGAATACTTTAAGTACCAACCGAGTTACACAAGCTTCCTCCAATAAGCAGAATGATGGCCTCACATCAGAAGATGAAATTCATCTCTCACTTAAAGACAACACAAACATCCATTCCCACTATGGGATTTGAATCTTCAGCCTGTTGGCTGGAGAGCAGATATGTTAACTACTAGCTAACCAGGAAAGATGAACTGAATTCTACTATCACATGTTTTTTAGGAAAGCAAGGAGGTTTTTTTCATATTCAATACACCCACTGCAGATTGAAAAACATATTTTCTTGCACTGTTGCAAGCCTCTATATATATATAAGGTGGTGGTGCTCTCACACCAGGCATTGAAAATCATCTACCACCTACTGACATTTGCAGATTTTCCTGCCATAGTGGGAAATGAATCTACAGACTGCTGGTTTCAAATCAATGATATGATACTAACTACATAGTAGATCTGCACCTTTAATCTGGTTGTTTAACAAGAAAGGTTTCAAGAGGTTACCACTTATAGGCCAGTTTCTATTTTAAGTCTTTAAATTATTAACATCTGACCTCCATGGAGTCAAAGGACTCATCGCAGGATTAAATTAAACTGGTAACTTGGGAAAATTAATGTGGTTTCTGTTTCAACTTTACTGATTGCAAGATTTTGCAGTACAAAATGTAGTGAATATATTGCTTTGATAGAGATGTGCTCCAAGTGGATGAGATGTGTGATCTTGTGGCAATAATTAACAAGGACCTGAAATTGATGGGATATATTGTGAGGGTCATAAAGATAATATACCGTATTGGTAGTGTGATGAAGCAGAGATAGGAATTTCTCATTCCACTGTACTGTGCAGAAATTTGGTTGCTTATTCTATAGTGATGAGAAGATGGTCCAGAGAAAACCACTTCAGGCAATCTTGGATTCTGGGACTTTTCAATATTAATTTAATATTAGAGTAGATGAGGGATAGTACTTTATAGAAGAAAACTCCATCAATCAAAGATGTATAAATTTGTGGGGAACAAGGGTTTAAATTTTTTTCAGAGAGACTGGTAGATGAATGATGATGTGAAAAGGAACATGGCTGTAATATTTAAGGTGAAATATAAAACCTGAAGATAAAGATATTTGGATGTCTGAAGTAATTACTTTGAAAAATTACTATTATGGGTTATTATTACATGACACCTCTGAGGATTCCAAAGACTCATTATGGGAGGTCATCTACTCTGCTACACACAACAATGCTACCTTCATCAACACACAATGGCATCTATCACCAACCACCACCAGTACTTTTTGTCTGTAAATTGCATGTGTTCTCTTGGCCAATTTGCCCTGTATGTATGTGGATGAAAATCCTGAGTTTCTGGAAGAAAAAGCACTGCTACCTCCGTATAAGATCAGCTAACTCACTTCAGTTTAAAAAGCCCATATAAAAATTCTTCTCATCACAATGAGAATCAAACTTAGGTCTTTTCCACTCAAAAGCCACAATATCCCATTGTTCTTCCAACTGTGCTACTGAAGCTAAATGAAGCTGGAAGTCATAAAACGGTACTACTTCAAAAATATTCAATAGGAATGCAGTCAGTTATACATATCAATACTTGAGGCAGAAAAAAGCCTCCAAAAACATGTAATGTGGCAAGTCATCTGGAGTAGTTTATATCTGACCAGAAATGTTCAAATGTGGAGGCATAAAATTTTGGCATTGGCTGCACCACATAATTGAGAAGGGCAGGCCAGAAGGTGGAATTCTGACTAGCCCAGGTTGTCAGAATTTCACCTGTAAAAAGGGAAATAAAACAATGTGAAGATTAGAGAGGAATTTTCCTACTGAGTGTTCCAGGTAAGATGTATGCAAGCATACATGAAAGAGATAAGCTTGTGTGCACTAATTGGCTAAGAAAAATTTGGGCAGGAAATTTAGAAAAGAATAAGCTGGGTTTCAGGTTGTCAGGACTAATGTTCACTTCAAGACAGATAGTTGAGAAATCATTGGAATATAACCAGGATCCATAATTACATTTCACAGCTACCAAATTTTTTAACAAATCTTATAAAATTATAAACATTTCACTAAAGGTAGAAAAGGCACGTGACAAGGTGCCAAGATAAAAGTTGTTCAAAATGTACAATTGTATGGTGTAAACTAGTTATTACATCAAGGGAATATATACTCTGTATTTGACTTGTAAGTCAGCAGTTAGAATTCAAGAAAGTACAGGAAAATGGATTGATGTAAAATCAGGTGTGAGACAAGAGTGCACACTGTCCTCACTATTATTCATCATCTGTATGGATGAATACCAGTGGAGATGGTGTACATGTTTGTCTCAGATGGCATTAGGCCTGATTTCAGAATTGGATATGGTAATCTTAACTTTAAGAGTATAGCATCATCTACGTTTATGCAGATGATGTTATATTCCTTGATATATCCAGTACAAGTCTGCAAGATTCCTTAACTAAATTGAATAACTGCTGTAACAAATTTGTTATGACAATCACAGTCAAAACTTACAGAACAAGTAAAAAACATTTCAACTTTTAAGGCATAGTTATTAGTGTGATGCAAATTGAATATTGAAATAGAGACAAGTACAGCTAGTATGGTTGGGATTTAGCTAAATAAATTTTCTTGGAATATGAGATAAATTAGTCAGAACACTGAAGTGTCTACATACAAAACAGTGTTCAAACCAATTTTCACTTATGAATCTGAGAGCTGGGAATAGAAATAAAACAGTTAATCAAAGACTGGAGATCACAGATATGAGAGTTCTGAGAAAAGCTGGAAGTGAACAGATGGAATTTATTTAGAATGCATCAATGACAGAATCATATTAAAAATGAAAACTTGAAATATTAAACTTGACATGTATGAGCAGAGCTAATCTCAAGTGGTATGGCCACATAAACAGAAGGAGAGAGAAATATTTAGCAAAATAGGTGTTTGATGCCAGGAAAAAAACCCAGAGGAAAACCAAGATCTAGGTGGATTGATGCAGTGTTAGAAGACTGAAATACATTTATGTTTGATGCCCTAGAACAGCGGTTCTCAACCTTTTATGCTTCACGTATCCCCTGGAAATGTGTATGTAATTGGCATACCCCTTGTATAGATACATAAAACTAGTTATTATTATTATTATTCAGACCTCCATGGAGTCAAAGGACTCATTGTGGGATGTCCTTCCTAAGAAACATAAAGTCTATCAAGACTCGTCGAGGGGAGGTCCCCCCCCTAAGAAACACAAAGTCTATCATAATACCACTCCTTGAAAGTGAACAGATTATAGTATAACATAACAATGGGAATAAAATAAAATACACACGTGCACTCACGCACACACATATATATATGTATGTATGTATGCACACACACATTAAATTTTGTATTCATAAATTACATATATCGATAAACACAAAGAGTGACAAACATTTTAACAAATCTTATAAAATTATAAATATTTTACTGGGTAATTCGTGAGATGGTTGTGCTTCTTTATGCTTGCATAGTTCATCAATGGTTGGGGTTTTCTTGCTAAGGTAGAGTCTCAAGTCATCATCAACATCCAGCCTGTTCCTGTATTTATTTTTTAAAGCAGCTAAAGATGAAAAACCAGTTTCACATAAACAAGTTGTTGTGAAAGGTAACAAATATTTAACTGCAATTTTTCACAAAGTCGGATATTCCTTCTCCATTCCAATCCAAAAACTAATCAATGGCTTTTTGGAATGAATGATTTTTAAACTATTGTCACAAGATATCTCAATCAACTCTTCTTTATTGGACAATGGAAGCTTACAATTTTCCAAATTAAATGTGAAGGTATCTCGAATCCATTCTTGCGTTTCATCACGGGATTGGAAAATACTGCCTTATAAGAGTTTTAAGAGTGCTTAAGTGAATGATTATTTTATTATTATTATTATTTTTATTCTTTGACACTTCCAAGGAGTCCAAGACTAATCAAGGGAGGGCACCTATTCTACAACTCTCCGTCTCCACCACTCAACCTCATCCACCCATCATCCACCAACCTCATCATCTACTGTCGACCACCACTACTAGTATTTTCACAGACAATCACAAACATCCATGCCCAAGGCAGTATTCGAACTTGCAGCCTTTTGGCTGGAGAGCGAATACGCTAACCCCTCGGCCAACCAGGATGGCAATTTGTTGTCTGATGTCTTCAAAGTCTGCAATCGTTTCCTCATTTTCTTTACAAAATGAATCCAGTCACTGAAATTGGTCACAGCTGTTCTTTTTAATTCCGTTTTCCCAGAGATAATTTTTTTTTTTACCATGGTCTCTGTTTACTTCTCAATGTAGAACACATCAACATTGTCTCCTTGCAATGATAAGTTCCAAATATTCTTTGTTTTTTCAAAAATATAAGCTAAATATGCTAACCATAGAAGCCATTCTAAGTCTTGTAGTCTCAAAGAGAGTCGAAACTCGTGGTCCATGAAAAAAAGGCATACTTCATTGTGGAATTCAAATAAACAGCAAAGAACATTTCCTCATGATAACCAACGAACTTCTGTGTGAAGCAGAATCTCTTATGCAGGCTACCCATTTGTTCACAGATAATTGAAAAAAAGTTGAGACTTCAATGGTCAAGTTTTGATGAAAGTAACCATTTATATACTTTCATCCAGAACTCTTTTTAAATCATCAGGGAGAAATTTAGCTATCAGCACCTCACAGTGAAGACAACAATGAGTGAACTTACATTCTGGTGCAACTTGTTTTATATGACCTGCTAGTCTTGTGATATAACCACTCATTGCTTTTGCTCCGTCAGTACACACAGAAGTATAATTTTTCCATTCAAGGTTGTTTTTGGCAAAAAATGAATCAATCATATTAAAAATATCCTCAAGCATAGTAAAAGTTTTGAGAGGCTTAAAAAATAAAATATCTTCAAATATTGGAATTTTTCACACACAAAAACAAGTAATTGAGCTAGCCCAGCTACATCTGTCGACTCATCCACTTGTATGGCAAACCATGGGCTACATTGAATAGCTTGAATGAGTTGGTCCTTAATATTACAGGCCATATCTTTTATTCTCCTGGAAACTGTATCATTTGACAAAGGAATGGTTATGATAAAGTTTGCCTCTTTTTGACCAGACATACAAGAAGCTATTTCTTCCACTGCTGGAAGAATGAGTGACTTGCCTGTTATGTGAGCCTTTCTGGCTTTGGCAATTTGAAGGCTTACTTTGTAAGACACTTTAAATGCGCTTTCATTTTCTTCTACACCAGAACAGAATTATCCAAAAGACATTCAAAATAGCTTAAGGGCTTATTTTTTAAATGCTCATGTTTTGTTTCAAATTATTGCCGTAAAAGTGACAGTTTCATAGAATTTTGTGACAGAACTTCATAGCAAACAATGCTGTGGATTTGGTTCTACTAAATTTCTGTTGGTGTAAAGCCAAATTGTAAATATGGTTAATGATATTACGTTTTTTAATTTTTCATCACTTGATTGTTTAGCATTTGATGTTCTTTTAGTTGCTGCTGAATCCACCTCTTTACTCACTTGGGATGATCACATAGTTGTAGATGTAGAAGCAATTGGCTCTGGTTCCATGTTACTTTACTTCTTAATTATCCATGTTTCAAGACACTTTGGAAACACGTTCATTTAACTTCACAGTAAACCGAAGACTAGAAATAACTTTAAGAACAGCAAGTGAAATAAATCGCAACAAATACATAGAGCAAGAAGAAGGCATATTCACTCACTTAGAATGGATGTTTTAACTGGGTGATCAGCTGTTCTGGTAGATTCAGCTCTCAGGTATAGAAGAGGATGGAGGATTGATAAACGTGTATAGACATGAACTACTGTGCTGCAATTCATCACTCACTTCTCAGAAATTAAAGTGTCAGTGTTGCCAACATAGCGACTTTGTTACTAGATCTAGCGAGTTTTGAGCTTTTATGACATACCCCCCCCAAAAAAAAAAAAAAATTACCATGTACCCCCAAGGGGTATGCATACACCACGTTGAGAACCCCTGCCCTAGAAGACTGAATCATAAAATCTTGCAATATTGAAGCTCTGACAGATAACCGAATAATTGGAAGGAAAATTGTTGATAGGAAATTAATAATAATTTAAACTTTTCATATATTAATGTCATAGTATCCAGTACACCCTCTCTGAGGGCATAGGTGCATTTTGTAATGATAATGGTGATATGATTTCTTGAAATTCAAAAATGATTGACTACATAATATTCAGTTCATAGAAAACAGTGTTTAAGTAACTAAGATATTTACAGAAATCTGGAAATTTAGATTTCTGTGAACTATTTTAGGAAAACTTTTCACATCATAAATAAAATCTCAGAATAGCTTACTGGAAAGAATAATCAGTTAAATTATTAATTTTAATAATAGTTCATCGTTGATGTACAACATACGTGACTTACTACTACTTGTACTTATGAGGGCTATCCCATTAACATGTTCATAATATCACCTCACCCCTGCAACCCATAGACACTGCGGTGTTATTACTGCCTTTAAGGCATTTAAGAATTTATTCAGAATATTTAAGAAATACTCTTGCTCAGTCTAGGCCATTGCTGCTCCTGAGGGTGAGAAAACTCTCAAACATTTGGAACAAATATAATATTAGCATTCTACAAAGAATATAGATACAGCGTGAACTGTGGTGATAGCAGGTGTTTGGAAGAGACTGCTGAAAATTCATGTTAGTACATTTACAGATTTGAAAATACACACACACACGTGGATGTGGACCAGCAGCTGTACATGTTCTTACAGCTTTAGAAGAAACTGATAGCAGCGAGCAAAATAATAAATGTAAATAAATAAAATAGCATGCAAAATAACTATTAAAATAACAAGATAGTGCTGCTAACTAAACAGTAAGCAATTGACATTGAAGTAGCAGAGAGGTCAGAGGAAGCTCTGAGGAATTGCTCTCAAATGAACACCTTATATAAAGAGCTAGAAGCACAGAAAGTTGAAAAAGAAGAGAGAATAAACATAAGGATGAAGCGAAGAAGCCAAGCCTTCAAAAAAAGTTTATAACAAAAAAAATTGGTAGAGATATCTCTGTTAATAAGGCATTTGGTTGTTTGAGGAAATGGACCCGACATGGGGAGATTTAGCAAACAATCGGAATGCTGCAAGTTGCAGTTGTTTGCTGCAGAGAAATTATGCAGACAAGAAAATTAAAATTGTGCAGACTGTGTTGACTGTAATGTACATATTTTAAAAGATGCCCACTTCTACAGTCATCACTCCCCAAAGATGAGTCTAAATCTTCTGAAAGTTATGCATATAACTTTCAGAGGTTATATGCATAATGCTTGCATTCTGATGATGGCAACCACCATCAGAATATCTTGTTGCAATTCCTGAATTTGAAGAATTTGTTGTTGATGACCTAGTCTGATCAATCATCCGATTAGTAAAGGAGCAATTTTGAAGTATCACTCTTGGTCCATTCATTTCTGGCTGATTATTTTACTGGTAATTGCAGAGAGGCACTGCATTCTCATATTTCATTATTTATTACAGTACATTACATAATTACTGTACCACAATAATTATAATTTGTAAATTGTATTATTTCAATAGGCCTGTGTAGCTGTGGAAGAGATGCTTGCATCCTTCACACTAGGCCACTTGAAGATACTTTTCTAAGACTTTCTTCAACCGGTCCCCGAGTTAGTCAGTCTCTGGCATGGGCAAGTAGGTTTTTTCTCCTAGAAACTCTGGTTTTTCATCCTGTAAATAAAAGAAAGTTGATCGTAGAACCCACATTATTTCAGACAATAACATATCCTGTTAGGATTAGGTACCAAGAGATGGCGGCACTTGTTTGCAGTCTCTTCATTGGTTGCCACTTATAATTACTGATAGTTTTGGGCCAGCTATCTCTGATTGGCTACTGGTGGAGATTGAACTGCCCACTCAGTTTCCAAAAGATAGATAGGGTTAAAAGGCCTCACCTACTCTCTATAAGGGAATAAAAGCATTAGCTGATTTATTATTATTATTTCAATATAAGCAAAAAATAAAATGAATTAAAAATGTAAGAAAAAGTTTAGATCTGTAAACATTAAATGTTTACAGATCTAAACATTTAATATTCAGGCATGTTAATTATTAACATATCCTTATGGTTCATATAATGATTTCTGACTTACAATCTTTTCAACTTATGATGGAGTCCTCAGAGCCAAGGACTGACTGTATTGACAAACAGTAAATTTGTCTAATCAGCCAGCTGAGTAGCTAACATACCTACTCTCTAACTAATAATCTGTGGGTTAGAATCCCACCATGGGCACAGATGTTTGCAGTTGTCTTTAGGTGGGAAATGAATTTCATTATCTGGTTTAAGATCACTGCCTCACTGATTGGAGGTCTGAAGTGGCATCTCTAGAGCAAGAGTTCTGATCTATTTAAAAATAAATAAAAATAACACAACAAAATATGATTTATCTTTTCCACAGTACTGATATACTATAGGTTTACAGCCTGTCATTGATGAGAGACAGAGATAATATATATATATATATATATAGCATCATGACTTTCATGTGGCCAACAGCAGAAAACACCATCTTTGCAAATCATAGTCATAACTCCAAGTCCCTTGCAAATGCCATCAAAAACAAATTCTGCTCACCTGTGCTTCCACCTCTCTCTCATCCAAATGGCATCACTGATACAGCACAGAAACATAAAATTGATCTTTGGGCATAATTTTTCTGCTTCAACTCCTGTATAAACGACAAAGACAAATCAACTTCTGCCATACCAAAAACAGTATACCATGTCTCCTTTGGCTTTCCACCAGAATGACTTCCCAAGAATCTTGAGCAATTTAAATACCAAAAAGACTTCTTGTCCTGATGATATCAACCTAACCTAACTGTAGTTATGAGATGTGCTCCTAAACTCACACTATCCTATACGTGATTATGAGAAGCTCAGGAAACAGCTTGCAGGTATAGCATAGAATAAAGAGTTGGCTGGAAAGGAGTTCAGTGCTCCTTGGGTGATATTCAAGTATTATCTAGTAGAAGCATTGTCTAAATGTATTCCAAGAGTCAGAAGGTTAAATAAGTTAACTGCTGTTTAACCTGTGTATTAATGATATTGGTGAAGATTTGGATAGGGATATTCAATTGTTTGCGGATGATGCAAAGTTGGGATAAACTATGAGGAGTAGAGCAGATGTTGTGGCCTTACAAGAAGACTTGAATAAATTGAGTGAATGGGCACAGGAGTGGGGATACCAATTCAATGTTGCAAAATGTAAGCTTTTAAAATTTGGGAAACAAAGATGGAATATAGAATTTATGCTTGGTGGTGATATATTATTGGAGGTGGAGGAAATAAGAGATCTTCAGGTGATGGTGGATAAGGATCTAAAATTTAGAGAACACATTGCCAAAATTGTGAGGACAACACAACGAATCCTGGGAATGATGCAGAGGACACAGACTTGTAGAAGTAAGGAGATTCTTATTCAGTTGTATAAGGCTCTGATTAGGTAACACATGGGCTACTGTGCACAGATTTGTCACCTGATTTTCAAAAGGACAAAGATATGTTGGAAGGGTTTCAGAGGTGACTGAATAAGATTGTTTCTGATCTCTGGAATGTTGAATATGATGAAAGGTTGAGAAGATGCCATTTTCAGAATCTAGTGGATAGGAAGAAGAGGGGGTGATATGATAGAGATGTACAAGTTGATAAGGGGATGTTATAGGATCTATGTTGAAGAAGTATTTTATAAAATGGTGGGAGAACAAGAGGTCATCCCTGGAAGCTGTATAAGGAGGTTGTGAACAAGGGGGGTGAGAAGGTTTTTTGCATGGAGAGTTGTGAATGATTGGAATGCCTTGCCTTGGAGTGTGGTGTCTACAGAGAATTTGAATGTGTTTAAGGTGCAATATGATGAGTTGTGTGTGTGTGTGTGTATATGACGACGGGACCTCTAGAAGAGTCTTTGACTCCATGAGATCTTAAGGTAATAATAATAATATCATTTCTGCACTCTTTTATACTTGGCTCACAAAATATCTCAATAACTGGAAGCAAGCAAAAGGCTGCAATGCAAAACTACTGATCCATTTCCCTTACCTTCATTGTCTTCAGAATAAAAGAGAATTCAACAGTGGACTTCTTCAATACCTAGAGGTGTGTCAGTTAATCATCAACTACCAGTATGGAATCTGCCACTCTAGATCCACAGCAGATCTCTTAGCCTACATTACCCATTATTTTGCACCTGCTATGAAAAGATTTGAGAAACAATTCAATTGCTCTTGACACTTTCAAAGCATTTGATCGTGTCTAGTATTGAAGTTTGCTCAGTAAAATTGTCATCATGGTGGATGACAATTTTATATGAATGTTTGCCTCCTCAAATTTCTTCATCAGTGCAGGAGTGCAGTGCCTCAGAACATTATTCTATTGAGTCCTTTCACCAATACATAAGTGACTGTCTCTAATTGAGTTGTAATCTTATCCATAGTTTTGTTGATAACACACTCCATTCTTCCTACTCATTCAACAAACATCTCAAACTTCAAGATTGTCTACATTGATCTCCATGCCATTCTTAAATGGGGCAAGGATAATTTGGTCATCTTCAGTGCTATCAAAATGCACTCTTGCCCACTTTTCCCAACTCTCCTTCTCTGCCTTCAGTAATTCACAAAATCACCAGACAGAATCAAACTTTTTCCTGTTGACTGACATTTACCTCTAGTTTTACCTCCTGATGTAAACACATCACATCAATAGCTTCTTTGGCTTTTAAAAAACGAATCATCATTCTCATGACACTTTTACCAATCTCAGATCTTCCATCCTTAGAATACTGCTCACACGGTTAGGATAATGCTCAAAGAATCTCTCTAAAAATCCTTACTGCTGTCCAGAAGAGAGCACTCCAGTTCTTAAATGATCCCTCTCTTACTGACTCCTTCAACCACTATCTGACAGACAGTTTGTTTCAAATCGCTATCTTTTTTAAATGTACATCGATGGACACTGTTTCAACCGAAGTGGCCTCCACTTTCCATTGGCCTGTTAAAACACCAGCATCCCCAACATCTGCAATTTGTTAACATGTAGAATAGTTTCTCCACTTCCTCTTGTATTTCATCTGCATCTATTCTCTGGAATAGTCTATCTTATGATGTGTTCCCAAGCAACTGTAACCTCCAGCTTTTCAAGAAAAATGTCAATAGATTCCTTCTTTCCTAACATGCATCTACACTCTATGCATGGCACTAATGGGGTTTGCATAATTTGTAAGTCAAAGCCATTCTTATAAAAATCAGAGATAACATTAAACAAAATAATAATAATATTAATAATTTAAGAAGAAGAATTTTCATTTGTTTCCTGATTATTAATACAAAATAAGACAAATTTATATTCTTTATATTCTCCCAACACTCTCTTTAACCCTTAAGTAGCTATACAGTAGTAATGAAATATTGGAATAAGCTTATTTTCACAAATATGAATGATGAAAAAACTTTTTCAATAGTTAAAATAGACTTTCTCAAAGTGTGGTCTGAGGCTCACTAGTGGGCCACTTAGTTATATACTTTATACAAAGTGGGCCACAGCCAGTAAAGTTGGGAAAAAAATGCTGATTTTAAAAAATGCAATTATCTTGGAAAGACAAGTCATAGACCAGATCATATTGTTGACATGACATCATGAAAAGATAGTCTGACTTCACTACTAGTGTTGAACATTTTCTGTGATTTCATGTTCCTTAATTTCACTCTTCATTATGGAACAAATGAAAGAAAATGCACACTACACTTTCTAGTTCTGTGAAATGGTGCAAAGATAAGGGACCAGAAAGTATTAAACACTGGAGACAATAATTCTGTTGTGTCATCAACTAAAAACCATTAGGATGTACTTTCCAAGACAAATAGCCCAAGGAATTCAGGTAGGGGCATGCTACGAAGAAGAAGTTGCATTCTGTAATGTATAAAAAATATCATGGGGCTACTGACAGAAACTCTAGATTACTACAAAATTTCCGAGGCCCTTTTGAAGTAGAGGCATTTAGATTTCACAAGACATTTCAGTTTTCACAAAAAATGCTGTGCCATAGACTTGGCAAGAAATCACCAGGGGGGGGGGGGGGGGAACGCACCTTTAACCACTTTTCAAAGAAAGATATATTCTAAAATATTTGAGCACCTGAAGTTCTTTTTAATACAGCCTATTATAAAGCTAAATTCAGTAATCCATTTACTGACTTCAGAAACTTCATAGGCTGAATAGTGGATTATTATTGAATAAAATGTAAAGGATTTATGTAAGCTATTGCTGATGTGAAACATATATTAAGGAAATCAAAGGCTCCACTAGCAAGTCTTCTAGATACTTCAAAATGAGGAAAAACTCTTTGATTATATGAGATGCAGAGATAAAAATCGGAAGAGGTATTTGTTTGTATAATTCATCTCCAAAATTCAACTGCAGTGTACTTTGATAGATTAGAGAGTTAAATGAACAAACTTCTCTTGCCAGAAGAGTGGTAATTAGTTAGCAGAGATTGGAACATAATATATAACCTGCTGAGAAAAACGAGAGACAGGTGGCAAAATTAAAGAGAAGGATGCTAGATCTTACAAATTATTGCACATACTTCGAATTTTACTGTTTTAAATTCTATAAAAAAAGTTCCCTTTGTTGCTGACATTGAAACAGTGTTTCAATGTCAGCAACAAAGGGAATGCATACATAAACTATGTGTATATCACATACACACATCTTTTATCAAGATTCATACTGCAGGAGAATAAAATTTTTGTGTAACTAGTAATAAGTGGTATTTCTGGTGCTCTGTATATTATGCAGGGGGAACTGAAAATATCTGATTAACACCTAGAACAAAAATGACTGGTTTGTGCAACAAGGGAAAGACTTTTTTTCAGAGGATTACAAATGATGCAGCAGCATTGTAACAAGTGTATAACACTTCATGGGGAATATGTAGAATATTGTGCAAGTTACATGGTTCTACTTCAATTCCTTCATGGTGATTATCACTTTTCAGCACACCCTCATATATATTGAAAAGCAATCATCATATTTGTGATCATTTGCTTCACATTTCCCTCTGATCAAAAGAAAAATTTCTTGAAATTGCTTTTATCAGTGACTTTTTATTTTTGATTTATTCAGCCTAAATGCCTATAGTGGATTCTAGGACAGAAATCAGTGATTTAAATGGAGCAGTATTCTGGAAAATGTTTTAATCATTTTCTTTTTAATACCAAATTACACAACTAAATGTGTGCAATTTAACTGATAATAGAGTTGAATGAGCTCCAAGATGCATTCATGATACACCCCTGACTGTATTCAACTGATAGAAAAAAACAAAAGTGACTCAAACACAAAAACTATGAAACTCTTGGAACATGTTAGTTTATATTATTATTATTATTACACCCTCCATGGAGTCAACGGACTCATCGTGGGCGGTTCATTCAACTGCCAACATATTTATCATATAGAATCTTAAAGTGCTTAACATTCCTTGCATTAGCAACACATTCTGGTAATGCATTCCATTCACTGACAATTCTCCATGCAAAAAATCTACTCCTTACACCCTTCCTCACCACACTTTTACATAACTTCCAGGAATGACTTCTAGTTCTTCCCCTCTCACCTTCTACTCTTTTTGTAATCCCTTCTGGATTAATCTGATAAAATCCTTTCACTAACTTAAATGTCTCTATCATATCATAATTTTCCTCCTATCCACATCTCTTTAACCTCTCTCTCCAAAGCCAGAATTCGATATTGTCTTAGTCACTCACCTATGGACCCTCTCCAATGTCTCCACATCACACTGACAACCAAGTAACCAGATCTGAGCAGAATAGTCCAAGCATGGTCTGACCAGTGCCTTATACAGTGGCACAATCACTTTCTTATCTTTTCATGTTAGAGTAATTCTTATCATCGGTTGCAGAGGTTGCAGCACTACGAGGTGCAACCTTTGCAACCCTAGCAATGTACCCTCTAAAGTTCAGTCTACTAACAGTCATCAATCCCAAATCTCTAATCTCATCCACTTCTTGTAGTATGGCACCACTGATATTGTATGCAGCCTTATATTTCTGCACTCCAAAATACAACACCTTGCACTTATTGATATTAAAACTACAACCACACTCTTTTGTCAAAGTAAAAAGTCTATTCAAATCTTCCTGAAGGGATTCAGCATCAGCAGTGTTACTTATAATTCTTCCCAACTTTGCATCATCTGCAAATAACTGAAGATCCCCAATCAGTCCACATGATATATTATTTACAAACAAGTTAAACAGCAGGGGCCCAAGAACAGAACCTGGGACAGGCTACTGGTTACCCTATTTTTTTTTTTTGAGACACTGCTCCATCATACATAGCCTGTTGGTATCATTCAGAGAGCCAATCTCTGATCCATCTAACCAATATACTGTCTATCCCATCCTCTGCAGCTTGTACACCAACTTATCATGTAGTAATCTATCAAACGCTTTTGCAAAGTCTAAGAATATGTCTCTTTCCAAAAATAAAAATGAGTTTCACAAACCCTTGCCCTTCACAAACTCATATTTGTATATGATTCTCCCTTATCTAACACACTCGTCACTTATAAAATGCAAGTAAATTACTGAAACAGGACTTACCCTTTACAAATCCATGCTAACCTTCATAAACAATGCCATGTCCATCAACCCAATACTGTATTCTATTCCTTACCAATCTCTCCAACACCTTGACCACAACTGCAGTTATACAGACTAGCCTATAGTTTGAGACTTCTGTCTTAGAACCATGCTTGTGGGGTGGTACTATTTTGCCCTCTTTCCACTCCTTAGGAACCCTACCCACTGCAAGACTTTCATTAACTCTCCTACTGGCCAAGGTGGATGAAATAGCCAGACCACCCCAGCATTTTTCATCGATCAAAACTTCATCAGCATTCTACCTTTTATCAAGTATTTACACTCCTCCGCCATTAATCCCTTAATGGGGATTTTAGAGCCATTAGTGGATTAACTGTGGCGGAGCGACTTTTGTGTCACTTGTCTGTGTTACTTGGAATTTCCTTTACTGTACTAGGATATTCGATCTTTTTTTTTTTTTTTTTTTGCTGCACAATGTATTTATTTTGTCTCTTTCCAAAAATAAAAACAAGTTTCACAAACCCTTGCCCTTCACAAACTCATATTTGAAAAACAGTTGCATTAGGCGAGATTGTGGCACACAGAATGTTTAAAAAATTAAGAAATAAAACATCTCAAAGAATGATTTGTCCTACTATTCAGAACTGTTTGAAATATAATTAAGGTATTATATATATATATATATTATCTTGAAAATCTCTATAATGGCGACAAACTTGATGTTTATATCAGCATAGAATATCAAAATCTAGGACCCTCAATAATGTGAGAAGAATTTGATAAAGCACTGTCCAATATGAGTAAGGGAAAAAGTCCAGGTGTAGACAGTATTCCTATAGAACTGCTACAAAATCTAGGTGATAAGACAAAAACCTTACTCTATCAATTAATAGCCCAAATCTATGATAGAGGAGAAATACCAAAGAAGTTTATGAAATCAACCGTAATACCAATACAAAAAAGAATAATGCAAACAAATGCAGCCAATTTAGAACAATAACTTTAATCCCACATGTTAGCAAAATTCTGCTAAAAATTCTTCAAAATAGAATTTATTCAAAAATAGATTGTCTATTGGATGAAGACCAATTTGGATTCAGAAAGAATAAAGGAACAAGAGAGGCAATACTCTGTTTAAGAACAATAAATATATGGATGAGTCTTCATCTAGACCAGCTTTATGAGGAGTTGTCAAATAACATCTGCTGTTTTTTGATAATTTGTGTTTGTTTATTTTTCAAACTTTAACTTTTGAACTTTTTGGGATGTCATGTCTTCTAAAAAGGAAATGTGATGCAAGTAAGAACAGCAATCATAGCTGTCAAGTGAAATTAGAACTATGCCAGTGTATAGTGTCTCTGTTATCCAACCACCAAGCTGTGGATTCAGATTCCACTCTGGCATGGATGTTTGTGAATATCTTTAGTGAAATCAATGTTGATTGCCCTGTTGATTGGAAATCTGAAGCGACATGAGAAAGCTTTATGTTTGGTCTGTAGAATAAGGTTTCCAGATTATCAGATAATGATCCCACCCACTTAGCCATTACAGTACTAACATATTAATGGGTTTACAAGCTTTTGTGGATGGAAAACACACACACACACATATATATAATAAAATGAAAAATAATTAAGTAGCAACTCAATTATTAGGCATATGTCATTCAACTGTTTTGACTTATGTGAACTAAAGTTCATCTAACAATCTCTCTCCTAATAGCTAAAATCTTCTTCCCTCACAATTACCTATTGTTAGGATAGAAGATTTGTGAGGGTGAGCTAAGTTGAAGATGATTTTCGGTGACTACTGTATAGTAAAATATTTATTTAAAAGGTATTCCAGAATATACCATATGACAGAGATCAACAGAGCTACTATTTGTTCTCAACCAGTTTTGCTTTCCTTGTAGCACTTTTTTCAGGAGGAAAAAAATATAGACTAATGATACTGTAAATCAGAGAAATTTAACAAGATTTGAACAAAGGTAGCAGAACATAATTGTGGGATAATTAAATAGATATCTGCATATATGCTTTCATTCACGTGTGGTATTGTTTAGAAATGTGTAATGTCCAACCACTTGATTCAGTTGCTTAAGCTCTTGAGTACCAAAAATGTTTTTTTTTTTAATGTAGTTACCACCCATGAAAGGTTATTACTAAACTTATAGTACATTTTTACATTGAGTGGGATAAGGTTTTTTTTTATCAATTTAATATAAATTTTTGTAATTTTTTTAATTTATTTTTACATATCTTGAAAAGCCTGCTCTAGAGACCAAACATGGGACTTTTTCAGCCACTTCAAGCCTCCAAGTGGGGCAGTGGTCTTACACAAGATGATAAAATTCATCTTCTACCCAAAAGGTTTAATTAATTTATTTGTATGGGGTGTCCCCCCCCCGTTCTTCATCCGTCTCATAGGACTGGTTGAGCCCTCCTAATGAGGGATTAAGTATGTATTTGTGCTGTAAATCCATGTGTGTGTGTTCACAGACCGGTTTGCCTGTTCTGAGGGATGAAAAACCCCTCTACTTCCATATGAGACCAGCTAACTCACCTTTACTCGAAAGAGACCAGTAAAGGTTCCTTACGTCATTGACGGGAATCAAACCGAGGACTTTCCGACCAAAGGGCTTCGTCTATACCGACTGAGCTACGGAGGCACTAAAAGGTTTAATAAAAGTCCTTGATATATATATATATATATTTTTTTTAATGGATGGAAGGGCTTAACATTTCAGAAGCCTTCTTGATCCTCGTACCAACAAGCCTCAATTTTTTGTTATTTCAGCGGTTGATGAACACCCTTTTTGGTGTAGAAAGCAAGGCAACAAATGTACATTTTCCTTTTTCTTCACTTCTTTAATATATTCTGCCATACAGAATTTCTTCCAAGTGTCCTATTTGTCCTCATTAACAAATTCCACATGAGCAGCAGGTTTTGTGAACACCTGACTTTGTTAGAAGTGGATGTGGTGGTTTATGAGGACATAAAAAAAAGATTCCATTTTCTGTCCACTTCTGGATGAAAGCCTCCCCCAAAGTCCGTCTTGAGCCTTTTTATGCCACCGGCTTCCAACCATCTCTAATCTCATCTTCCCACCATCTCTCTGGTGGGAAGATGAGATTTTCCTGTAGCGCTCTTTCTATCTTCAGGATACCATTCTGATATCAACTTTGTCTATTTTTGAGTGTTATTCTTGCAGTATGACCTGCCCATTGCCATTTAGATCTTTTAATGGTTATTATAATGTGTCTCACCAAGTCTGAGCTCTGACCCAAGTAGTGCACTTTCTATCTAGAATGGTAATGCTGAGTAATGATCTGTCCGTTTTCCTCTGTAATCCTCAACCTGTGGGTCAACTTTTTCAGTCAAAGTCCACGTTTCACTTCCATATGTCATGACCAGAAGCATACAACTGTCAAATATTTTTCTTTTAAGGCAGATTGGGATGTTTCATTTTGAGTGCTTCATGGTGTTTTCCCAAGGCTATCCAACCAATACATATAATAAAACATAGGAGGCTACTATATCAATTTCCAGGTATTCCATTTGTATTGGCTTTTTGGTGATGGATTTATTACATATTTTTTGTTTTGTTTTGTCTTTGTTTATATTTAATCCTTTCTTTTTTACTTTCTGCATTCAATTCATTGATCATTTGTTATAATTCTTCTGCAAAGTTTCCTAAAAGAACAATAGCATCAGCAAATCATAGGTGATCTAGTTCTGTCCCATTTACCATAATGACAGAGTTATGCTGTTGTTTTTTATTATTTTCTGTTCATTATGATTTTTGATAAAGTTATACTGAGGAACTCTAATTCCTGCTTTTTCTCATCATCGCTGGAGATTTTGCACACCCTATCATATACTGTTTCAATTATGCCTTTTATTGTGTGTGCTGGATAGTATGGAAGTTTCTTTAGGCATCTCTTTTGTGTATGAGTTGGCTTCCTATAGACTGCATATGTGAGTTTGCTTTGGTCAGAATCACCAAGAAGTATGTTCGCAATTGGGATGCATCTGCTGTTTTTCTATTCTATCATAAAACAGAAGCATGGATGTAGAATGTTCAAGTAGCTCATAAATTCCTCCCTTTTAGCCTTGAGATTCTGGTGAAATGAGAAAAATGTTGCTGACATACAAGAGCCAAAATCTCTGTTATTTGTGGCAGTCCTCCAGGGTTTCTCTCTCCAATGATTCCATAAATAAGTTTCCAGTTTCAGGAAAATAAATGAGCCAATCTTCCTTCTAATTTATCATGTTTGTTAACAAAATCAGGAGTAAAAAAAAAAAAAAACATGCTGTCCAGAAATGCTTGATTATGTTAGGTGGGAAGAGATCCTGTAAGAGCTGTACATTGGGAATGAAAAAGCTAATGATTTTGAGTATTAATATAAGATCAGTTAGTTCCATGGTCTTATCCTTTATCTTCTCAGTGAAATGTAGGGAATTCTTTAATATGACTCAGTTCTGTCAGGTTGTGAGCTAGCAGTCTGGATAAATCTTTACACAGATGAGAGATGGGCAGTGGAACCTAAAGGTACATTAGCCATGTGTTGGGAAGCCAGCTGATCAGTAA
Organism: Typopeltis vanoorti; assembly: GCF_054136105.1. Classification (NCBI taxonomy): domain Eukaryota; kingdom Metazoa; phylum Arthropoda; class Arachnida; order Uropygi; family Thelyphonidae; genus Typopeltis; species Typopeltis vanoorti. Next base: position 5,502,263 of record NW_028328064.1, read on the forward strand.
CTTCCATGGGTCCATCTTTCAGAGACCTTTCACCATGCCATTGCTGTTATCATAAGTAAGCCACATCAGATTGGTATCAATTCATCCTATGTAGAGTCAATCTCTGAGTTGGTCTTCTCTTCCATTTTTGAAAAATACAAACTGGTGACTATAACTACTGTGGAGTTGCCTCTGTGAGCTCTGAGGCACAGTCTTTATCGGAATGGATGTACCATTCCAATAAAGAAGAAAAATGTTCTTATTATTATTATGTAGGATCCTCCAGCAAGTCAACATCAGATATCATCTTGATTACCTTCTGATCTCCTGAAAACCCATGTGGCCATATCTGAGCATGGTAATCAAGATGTAGTCTTGATTACTTGATTAAAGTGGGAAAATAAGGTCTTTATTCCTACAATTATTTCCTTTAGTATTGCTATTGCTATTTTATATGATGACAACCACCTTGGCATTGTAGCCCCTAAACTTTCATATTCATTCATTTAACTCCCATGGGGTTTGTTTCTAACTCTCAGGATTCGGTTACATATAGCTTCTTTGAAACATCTTTTAACCACTTCCATTTGCTGCTGATCTTCTACTATGCAGTTTTTCTTGCTAAGCCACTTCAAGCTGCCTTCTCCAATGATAATCACCTGCTATATACACTGCTTGGAGAGAAGTCAACAGACACCATAATGTGAGGAACAAACAGTCATGGTGCCCACCTTAATAAGACATAGGACCACCTTTCACTGTGATGACTGCAGCAATTCTGTTAGGGCAGACTTTCCACAAACATATGATAGTGATTGGAATTGTTAGCGCAGCAAGTGCAGAAAGAAGTTTTTCCAAGCTTAAACTGATTAAAAATTATTTGCGAACAGCAATGACCCAAGAAAGATTGGTTGGCCTAGCAACTGTATCGATAGAGGCAGACATAGCTTATAATTTAAATTTAGAAGAATTTATAAACAGTTTTATTGTACGATATCCCCGTAGAGTAAACATTTAATTAATATTATTATGTAATCGTTTTGCATTAATGTTTCTCTTGTAATAAAAACAAAATAGCAATTGGAGATTTTCTTATATTTTTGTCTTATAATCCATTAGGGGTGATATTTAAGTGTTTGCCTCAGGGCGCGATCTAATCTGGCGACAATGCTGCAAATGATACACATCAGAATACATCTAGGATATCTATTTACAGAAGCATTTAATTATGATAACACTTAAATATTTCAGAAGAAACCTCTGAGATTCTACTCCTCTTTGGATGGGCCACTATTAGTGGATTATCATTGCTTTTACTATAGGAGCAGCATAAAGTCAGAAATGAATGTAACTAACTTACTAGGTTTGCAGATCTTTCTGTCTACAATATTATATTCTGCACCTCTTGTCCTACTATTCTGGACAATGGAGACAGACTTGCTATAAAAGTCTCTGAGCTCTTTTTCCCTTTTATATCCATATTTATATAACTTCTGTCTTTTGTTATTCTGTGCAACACATAGCAAGACTATTGTCAAGTTATTATATCTCCCACAGCAACATGAAGATTATCTCACACAAAAATAAATATCTTGCATTTATGATCTAAATTGATGAGACTAGGGATCTGGAATTAATAGTGAAAAGGGAGATGAATTCAAGGGGACATTCAGAAAAATGGGCAAAATGGCATAAAGAATTGCTTACATGTTATAAATCGCACTGATAAGTAGGGATAGAAAAGTTATTGTCTCTCATTATAAGACCTTGATATGAATGCTTAAATTTAGGTTGCAGAGATGAAAAACTGGTAGAGAGGGTCCAGACACCGATAACCAAAAGAGTAATCTATGGAATTTTTGCTTTGAGGACAAATTAAAGAATCCTGGATTGCAAAATTTGGTTCGAAGATGAAACAGAGGGATAGGAGAGAAACATATCCTCTTTTTCACCTATTGAAGGGATTTTATAAGCTAGATGAAAAATAAATTTTACAACATATGGCTTGTGAGAGGAAAGAAAAAGAATTACTCCTGGAAATGAAGTAAGGTTGATTTACAAGGACATGAGGAGTCGATCTTGGAAAATGATAAATGAGTGGAATGGATTGACAGAGAAAGTTGAGTATACTATCTGTGAATGCATGAGTGGTATAAATTGGGTGAGTTGATGTATACCTCTTGTGAGGGGCTTAAGACTTAATGAAGTTGTTCAAATTATTATTATTATTAAACAAGACCTCATGGAGTCAAAGACTCATCTAGGAGGTCCTTTTATCTCACACACATCTCATCATACCGGGTCTTAAACACATTCAAACTCCTTGCAGACACCACACTCTCAGGCAAGGCATTCCAATCATTCACAACTCTGCACGAAAAAAACCTGCCTCTCACTCCCCTACTCACACCCTCTTTATACAGTTTCCAGGGATGACCTCTGGTTCTCCCCTGATCTCCCACTATTCTCTGTAGACCTTCTCCACCATTGATCCTATAACAACCCCTTACCAACTTGTAGGTCTCTATCATATCTCCCCTCTTCCTTCTCTCCACTGGACTCTGCAAATTACATCTTTTCAATCTTTCCTCATACTCGACATTCCAGAGGTCAGAAACTACCTTAGTCAGTCGCCTTTGGACCCTTTCCAACATCTCTTCATCCTTCTGAAAACCAGGTGACCAAATCTGGGCACAATACTCCATGTGTGGCCTAATCAAAGCCTCATACAATGGAACAAGAATCTCCCTACTTCTACACGTCAGTGTCCTCCTCATCATTCCCAGAAGTCTTTGTGTTGTCTTCACAATTTTGGCGATGTGTCCCCTAAATTTTAGATCCTTATCCACTATCACTCCCAGATCTCTTATTTCCTCTACTTCCAACAATATATTCTCACCAAGCATAAATTCTGCATCCCATCTTTGTTTTCCAAATTTTAAAACCTTACATTTTGCAACATTGAACTCACATCCCCATTTGCTTGCCCAATCACTCAATTTATTCAAGTCTTCTTGCAAGGCCACAACATCTTCACTACTCTTTATGGTTCGTCCCAACTTTGCATCATCTGCAAACAACTGAATATCTCCATCCAAATCTTCGCCAATATCATTAATATACAAGTTAAATAGTAATGACCCTAAAACAGATCCCTGAGTGACTTTCCTTTTCCTGGATATTGCACCCCCATACACAACTTGTTGATACCTATCAGATAGCCGGTCTCCAATCCAATGCACTAATCTAATATCCAACCCCATCTGCTCTAGTTTGACTGTCAACTTATCATGAGGTACTCTATCAAAAGCTTTTGCGAAATCCAAGTATATTACTGTGTATCCTTCTCCTCTGTCCAAGGAAGCAGTCACTTTATTGTAATAAGTAAGTAGATTACTAAAACACGACCTCCCTTTAGCAAATCCATGCTGTCCATCAAAGATTATTCCATTGTTGTCAACCCAACTCTGGATCCTAGTTCTCACAAGCTTCTCCAACAACTTAACCACAACACCTGACACACAGATAGGCCTATAGTTTGATGCTTGAGTTCGATCACCTCCTTTATGAAGGGGCACAATCTTGCCCTCCTTCCACTCTTGAGGGACTTGACCAAGTGCAAGACTCGTATTAAAAAAATATGTCAAGGCAGGTGTCAACTCTCTGGCACATTCCTTCAGAATACGCGGTGATATATTATCAAGTCCCATAGCCTTATTTACATCTAGTTTACTCAACTCCCCAAACACCTCTTGCTCACTTACAGTCAGTCTCTCCTCCCCATCATCAACTGCTCTTAATCTCTCCATGAAGTCACATTCACAAGATTGAAAGATCTTTATGAACTGCTCATTAAGTATCTCCACCACACATTCTGAAACAGCTGTCTTTATACCATTTCCTCCAATCAATGTCATCCTTCCATAATCATTCTTTCTTTTGCTGGCTACATATCGAAAGAACTCCCTAGGATTCTTTTTAGCTTCATTAGCTAACTGCTGTTCATACCTTTCTTTAGCTACTCTCACCAACCAAGTCACCCTCCTTGCCTGGTCTTTGTAGACCTCGTGAAATTGGTTACTTCCACTTCTCTTATGCTGCCTCCACAATGCCCTTTTTCTCTGTATTGCATGCTTAATCTCTTTATTCATCCATCTCACACCTACCTTATTTAACCTTCTCACCCGTGGTATATATTTAGACATTGCATCCACTAAATATTTTTTGAAAATCCCCCAAGCTGCATTGATCTCTTTTCCAGCTAACTCCTCATTCCATGCTACACCTGCAAGCTGTCTCCTGAGCTCTTCATAATCACCCCCCTTGTAGTTCCACATACAGGGTGTTCGGGATAAATTTGACATATTTATAATTAATTATATTTTTCCGTAAGTTACATGTATTAACACACACTTCTCTTCATTTAAAAGTTTGGACCCTTCTTCATTCATATACAAGATGTCAGAAAGGATGGATAGCTGGAACCCACCTGAATCATGGAAGAGAATAACTTGTATCATGATGATTCGTGCCCGCCATCAAAATAAGGATATTACGACTGCTGCCCAATGCTCCCTGAATACAGTAAAAACAATCAGGCATGAACTAGAGACTTGCAATGGTGACTACGAGGATGTAGCAAGAAGAAAGATCCCTAGCAGACGATCTGATTGCGTTCGTACAGCAGAATTCCTCGCAAATCTGCAGGAACAGGTGTTGAAGAACCCTGGCATTGGAATTCGGGCTTTGTTCGTGGAGTTGCTAACTGTAGTCAAGCCCTGGATAACAAGGGTAGCCAATGGTAGGCCGTATGTATGGCAGCAGGATTCGGCCCCTTGCCACACCTCTGGGAAAAGTCAAAAATGGTTGTCTGAAAATTTCTACGACTTCACCAGTCCAAATGTTTGGCCTCCAAACTCCCCAGACCTTAACCCCATGGATTATTTTGTATGGGGCGCAGTTGAAAAAGACACCAATCGCACTTCCAGTAATACAAAAGCCCAGTTAATGGATAAAATTAAAACAGTTTTTGCGGCCCTTCCCAGGGAGACTGTAGCATCAGCTTGTTCGAGGTTCCGAAGCAGAATTGAAGCTGTGATCGATGCTAATGGTGGTTATTTTGAGTAAATCTTGTTGATAGTATTGTAATTAACTCTGCCTGTAATGTTTTTTTGTCAATTCATTAAATTTAATAGATACAAAGAAGATTTTCTTTTTCCTTACGAAACTGTCAAATTTATCCCGAACACCCTGTATACCCTTTTTTCACAGGGGTCCTTACACTGCTGGCAACCACCCAAGTAATCACCTCATGGTCACTTTCACCAATTGGTGGATGATTTGATACCTCATTGATAATTACATCCTCCGATGAGATGACCAAATCCAAGACCCTTAATCCTCCTGTGCCCTCTGTTACATACTGTCTGAGGTAGTTATCCCTCAAAAACTCAAGAAACTCATTTTCTTTACTTCCATTTGCTATCTCTTCATTCCAGTCTATATTGCCATAATTAAAATCACCCATAATGATCACCCTTTTCTTATTTGCTTGGCTTATTTGACTATACATTTCACTATCACCACCATCCACATTACCAGGTCTATAACAACATCCCACCAAGTATTTGATTCTATTCACCTCAATCTCACACCATACTGCCTCAAAACCACTGGCCCCATTTCCCTCTTGCATCTCTACCTTGTATGGACATAACTCTTTCTCTATCATCAATAGCACTCCCCCTCCCTTTTTACCCCTTCTATCCTCACGAAACACATCATACCTTTCCATCTCTATTTTTGTCAGGATGTCATCCTCATCTAACCATGTCTCACTTATTCCGACAATCTCTGGGTGCACAGACGCAATTAGTGCAACCATTTCATCCGCCTTGTTTCTTATACTTCTAGCATTGGTATACAAACACAACAACTCATTTCTGGATCTACAGCTAGTTCCACTGATACCACTCACTCGATGTGATCTCTCCATGCTGGACTGGGGCCATTTCCCTTTCTGCTTCTTCATTTTAGAACCCTTTGCAATTCCATCTGTTTCCTTTTGATCCCTGATCATCCCATTACTTTCCTGCCTACACATGCTCTCACCAAATAGTAATAAAAGATGTTATATCATCCATCAGAGACACAGAAGTAGAAAACAACAGTAAGGATAGTTTTGAAAATTAGATGGCTTTTTCTGAATTTTTAAATAAAATTCTTGCTCACTAATTTGTCCAGATGAACTTTATTTATACTTAATTTCTGTCTTTAGAGAGTGAATAACGGTTTCTCACAAATGAGCTCATTAAGCAAAACATATGCAAATATTTTACAGGAATGGTAAATCTCTTCATATCTCAATGTGTTCTTTTTATTTTTTTTTATTCCTTTTTAAAAAACTATAACTAAAAATAGCACTAATAATTATTATAAAATTGACTGTGTTTGTAGTTTCTTTATAATAGTATGTAATATATTCCACATGTATATTTATTGTAGATTTATATAGGCATCAAATTTATATAATACATTGGATTTGTGGCTCATGTGAACTATCCTAATAAATCAGTATCTGGATTATCAGTGAAACAAACTGCCTTCCCTGGATATAGAGGCTACTTCATATATATATATATATATATATATATATATATATATATATATATATATATATATATATATATATATATGAAAAGTTTTTTACCTTGGGAATAATATAGATACCAAGTAATTTTATAAACTTGGTTTTTTTTACTCCTTCTCCCAAGTAAGCAAAACAGTTAAGTTTGTGCCTGAACGTAGTTCAAGTCTAAAAGGTAGTGCATATCACCAGGGCAACTCGTTGTAAAGGTGGGTAAAGCTCTGATCACTATTCTTAGTATTTCCCATAATGTAAAACAGATCTCACTAGAAGATGTATACTGTTGTACATTATGAGTGGGGGGGGTCACTACCCAGACCGGTTTCAACCTTTTTTGAGGTCTCCTCAGTGAGTAGCTAGACCCTGAAATACCAAGCTTTACCCACCTTTACAACGAGTTACCCTGTTGTTGCACTACCTTTAGACTTGAACTACATTCAGGCGCAAACTTAACTGTTTTGCTTACTTGGGAGAAGGAGTAAAAAAACCAAGTTTATAAAATTACTTGGTATCCTTAATATATATTATCCCCCAAGGTAAAAAACTTTTCACATCTTTATCTCATCCAGAGTTTCTTATTTAAAGTAAAAGCAACTTGTCTAGATAAAGTTGATAAGGCTCTGTGTTACTAAAAACCTTGGTATTTCAGCTGAGAAGACCTCAAAAAAAGGTTGAAACCGGTCTGGGTAGTGACCACCCCCACCACCACCACCCATAATGTATAACAGTATACATCTCTTAGTGAGATGTGTTTTACATTATGGGAAATACTAAGAATAGTGATCAGAGCTTTACCCACCTTTACAACGAGTTGCCCTGGTGTTACACTGCCTTTAGACTTGAACTACGTTCAGGTGCAAACTTAATTGTTTTACTTACTTGGGAGAAGGAGTAAAAAAAACAAGTTTATAAAATTACTTGGTATCCTTAATATATATATATATATATATATCCCTTGTTCATTGGATATTTTCAATGACATGGAATAAAGAGATGTCTTCATATCTCACATTCCAAAAACCAGTTTTTACTACCTTAGTCTTCTCGAGCCCTTTCCAACATGTTTTCATCACCATGAAAAACAGACAACCATGTGCAGGATAATCCATATGAAGTCTGATCGAGGCCTTATACAATGAAATCATGACCTCTTTATATCTGCATTTCAAGGTCCGTTTGCATCATTGCCATAATCCAATGTGATGATTTCAGAACTTGTATAATGTGATCCCTGAACTTCAGGTCCTTGTCCTCTGCCACTCCGAGATCTCTTATCCCTTCAAAATTTTCCCACTGTGTATACTTTGCATCCCATCATTGCTTACCAATCAGAATCTTACACTTTGTAACACTAAATTGACAGTTTCAATCTCTTGCCCACTCATATATTTGGGTCCTCCTGAAGGCCACACTGCTTGATTCCTAATCACTCTCTCCAGTTTAGGATCATCGGCAGAAAGTTGTATATCACCAGTTAAACCCATCCCAATATCATTAAAATTCGAATTAAATAACAATGGTGCCAGAACAGACACCCCTGTGGCATGCCACTAGTGACTTTCCTCTTTCTGGATACTGCAGCCCCAACTAGCTAATAAATGACAACCAGTCCCCTATCCAACTCACTAATCTAGCATCCACTCCCATCTGCTCCAATTTAGTTACCAGCTTGCTGTGTGGCAGTTCATCAAAAGCCTTTTCAAAATCTAAATATACCTCTCTATAACATATGAAATAACATATGACATAACATATAACATATGAATGAAAGCCAAAAGGCTATTTTTCTGGCAACCTTAATAATAATGAAGGGGATACAAATCCTTTGATGTTTATCTGCCAGCAAGCAAAACTCTAAGAACTAGGACTAAGATCTATGAGTTTCATACCAAAAAAACTATCGGCAAATCCAAGAGTAAGTAACCACTTGGTAGTACAACACCAAGGCAACTCGTATCAAAGGTGGACAAGTTCCCTCACTATCCTTGATATTTTCTCATAGTGTAAAAAACACACCTCTAGGGGATGTAATACTGTAATTACATTATGAGGAGAGGTCACCACCCAGACCGGTTTCAACCTTTTTTGAGGTCTCATCAGTGAGTAGGTAGACCTGGAAGATGAGGTTTAAGTGAAAAGAACTTACATACCTTCACTATATGGATGCCATAAAGATTCACATGGATTTGCCGATAGTTTTTTCGGTATGAAACTCATAGATCTTAGTCCTAGTTCTTAGAGTTTCGCTTACTGGCAGATAAACATCAAAGGATTTGTATCCCCTTCATTATTATTAAGGTTGCCAGAAAAATAGCCTTTTGGCTTTCATTCTATGTTATAATATACAGGCACACCTTTATGGCATTCGTATAGTGAAGGTATGTAAGTTCTTTTCACTTAAACCTTGTTATCTTCCAGGTCTACCTACTCACTGACGAGACCTCAAAAAAGGTTGAAACCGGTCTGCGTAGTGACCTCTCCTCATAATGTAATTACAGTATTACATCCCCTAGGGGCTGTGTTTTTACATTATGAGAAAATATCAAGGATAGTGAGGGAACTTGCTCCACCTTTGATACGAGTTGCCTTGGTGTTGTACTACCAAGTGGTTACTTACTCTTGGATTTGCCGATAATTTTTTGGTATGAAACTCACAGATCTTAGTCCTAGTTCTTACAGTTTCGCTTACTGGCAGATAAACATCAAAGGATTTGTATCCCCTTCATTATACCTCTCTATATCCATCTCATGTTATTATATTACACAAGTTGATAAAACATGACCTCTCTTTAACAAACATGTTGACAATCACAGAGAATACTGCTGTTATCAACCCACTTCTGGATCTCCTACCTCTCCAACACCTTAACTACAACTCTGGGTGTGTCGCTATAAAAAGTAGCGGTGTATTTGAATGGTGTTATGAAAAGTGTGTTTTTTTTCCCCTAAATTATATCGTGTGTATTTGTATAATAGTGCTTTTAAGTGATAGCCAGACTAGATATAATCATTGTACTGTGTGTGGTATTGTGGTTATTGACCCTGTTGCCCATGCCCAAGATCAGCTAACTTGGCTATGGCTGAGGAAGATCCTTGAGCTCCTCATGTCGTCGACAGGAATCGAACCTAGGACACTCCTTCTCCAAGCATATGGTTGCGAAGCTCATAGCAACTAGGCTAACTGCGTGATTACTAATTACTACACAAAATACTACTTATCTTTTCCAGAGCCTTTAACCAATGACTTGCCTCAAAAATGTTAGTGGATATAAATATGCTATTGTGCCCTTTGATTGGAAAAGTCCTAAGTTTGTTTGTTGTGATGATGAGAGGAATCTTTATATGGAATTTTTCAACTGAAGATGAATTATATGGAAGTAGCAGGGTTTTTCTTCTGGAAGCTTGGGTTTTTCATCCCACATACAGACAAATTGGCTTGAAAACATGCAGAATTTACACTCAAAAAATACTAGCTGTGTGTGTGTGTGTGTTTTGACCATACTAACTGAAAACAGAAACAGGACTAAGTTTCTAAGGTTGACTTTTATGTAATCCATGTCATTTTGGCTTACACTGGATAATGATGTAATGCATTCATAACTTATAACAAATAAAAAGTTATTCTCCCCATTTAAGTCTAAAATTTGGAAGGTGGAAGAATGGACAAATGATTTCTTCCACTCTTTTTGCATTCTGCCTTTCAACAAATAGCCTTCTTATTGTTGTTATGTTCCATCGAGTCGTTGTCGACTCCTGGTGATTCTATGAACATATATTCTCCATTCAGATCTGTCCCTGGCCATATCTTTCAGAATTTCTAAGCACATTCCAGTTGCTTCTTTAACTCCATCCACCCATCTAATTCTTGGTCCTCCTCTTCTCCTGCTTCCATCAACTTTAGCAAGCATCATCATCTTCTCCAGACTGTAATTTGCTCGCATTATATGTCCAAAGTATGACAATTTTTGCTTGATGATCATAGCTTCGAGGGAGCAATCTAGCTTTATTCTGTCTATTGGTTTGCTTTGCAGTCCATGGTATTAAGTGTCTCCAAACCCATAATTCAAATGCATCTATCTATCTTCTTTCATTCTTTCTCAGGGTCCAACTTTCACATCCATACAGTACCACAGGGAATACCATTGCTTTCACGATTCTTAATTTTGTTGCTCTTGCTTAAATTTGTCATTGCTTTCTTTCCGAGTAATAATCTTCTTCTAACTTCTTCAGTACAATAACCATCTTGATCAATTCAGGATCATAGGAGCACAAAATTGTTATCTGCTTCCATTTCCATTTTCTCCCTATCTATTTCAAAATCATTAAGTTCGCATGTTGCCATAACTTTTGTCTTTTTGAGGTTAAGTTTAAGACCATATTTAGCACTTTCTTTTTTAACTTTCATAATAAGTTCCTCCAAATCTCCTTTACATTCTGCTGGCAAGATGGTATCATCTGCATACCTCAAATTATTAATATTTCTTCCACCAATTTTAATTCCAACTGAAGACTCCTCCAGTCCTGCCATTCTTAAAATGTATTCGCTGTAAAGTTAAACAGGTACGATAAAATACATCCTTATTGCACCCCTTTACCTGTAGTGAAATACTCAGTTTCTCCAAAATCTGTTCGGACAGTAGCTTCTTGTTCATAATAAAGATTCCTCAGAAGGATAATGAAATGCTCTGGTATCCCCCATTGTTCTTAACACATTCTACAGTTTCACATGATCTACAGAGTCAAAAGCCTTGCTATAGTAAAGGAAACAAAGATAGACATTCTTTTGATATTCCTGTGCTCTTTCTATTATCCATTTCACATTGGCGATTTGATCTCTTGTTCCTCTGCCTTTTCGAAATCCTGCCTGTTCATCTGGCATTTTAATGGAGTGAGTAGGGGAGTGAGAGGCAGGTTTTTTTTCGTGCAGAGTTGTGAATGATTGGAATGCCTTTCCTGAAAGTGTGGTGTCTGCAAGGAGTTTGAGTGTGTTTATGACATGGTATGATGAGATGTGTGTGTGTGTGATAAAAGGACCTCCCAGATGAGTCTTTGACTCCATGAGGTCTTGGGGTAATAATAATAATAATAATTTCTCTTCATGAATGGTTCCAGTCTTTTCTGAATGATCTTAAGTAAGACTTTACTTGCATGAGAAATCAGTGCTATAGTTCTGTAATTTTCGCACTCTCTTGCATCGCCTTTCTTCAATAAAGGTATATAAATTGATTTTTTTCATTCCCTAGACCATTTAGTTGTGATCCAAATTCACTAACATAGAGCTGTTAAAATTTTAACTGCCTCTTCTCCCAGGGCTTTGAGCAGCTCAATAGGTATCCTGTGTATAATCCTGCTCTTCAAATTTCTCAGTAATTTTGGAGTCCTTTCTGTAAAAGGTTTCTGTATACTCTTTCCATCTTTCTTTGATGTCTGCAGCTTCTATAAGATATCCTTTGTGTTTACTTTTCAATATTGTCACCTTGACACTAAACTTCCTAGTTAGTTCTCTGATCTTTTTGAAAAGATCTCTTGTTTTTCCTTTCTTGTTTTGGTCTTCTATTTGTTGGCATTCCTGGTTAAAGTATTTTTCCTTGTCTTTTCTGGCTTGTCGTTGAAACTCTGCATTCACATTTTACATTTGATATCCGTAGACACCTTATGGTCACTGCCGTACCTCACATGGTTTTGGCGATGATGTCTTCTGACAGAATAAGTGGTAGGGTCGCAGATTCTCTTTCCACACAAAGTTTGTAGGACAATCACAAATATCCATGCCCATGGTGGGATTCGAGCCCACGTCCTCTTGGCTGGAGAGCGGATACGCTAACCACTCGGCCAACCAGGTTGGCACTTCAAATGCCATACCTCCTACAAATTTCCTGTCGCCTTCATTTTCCTCCTTTTCTGAGCAGTTTTGATGGCATCTTCTGACAGCCATTTAAACTTCTCTTTCTTCTTACAAACTGTTGAAATATTCTACTTTGCTTCTGTTTTAATTATATCTTTAATCTCTTCCCAGAGTTCATCTGGTTCTCTTTCACACAAATTGAGTGTGTTGAATCAGTTCTGTATACTAATATTGTATTCAGCTGGTATGTTTCCAAGATCATATCTGTTCGACATTTGTGTTGTTTTCAGTTTCTGCAATTTCACATGTATCGTAGTCACTAATAACTCACGGTCTGTTCCACAGTCTGCACCGGGAAAAGTCTTGACGGGCTGAATTGCACTTCTCCATCTTAGTATATAGTATATAGTCAATTTGATTTCTGTATTGTCCATCAGGTGATATCCATGTGTACAATCTTCTTTTGTGCTGTTTAATAGCAAAAAACAAAGACTTCTCTGCATGAAACTCAACTAGTCTCTTCCCTGCAGTGTTACGAATACCTAAACCAAAACGACCTGTTATTCCTTGTTCCTCAGTCTCTCCCACTTTTACATTCCAATCTCTGATAAGTAGCCATAAATCACGCTTTGGTGTTGCATCTATCACTTCTTCTAACTTGCCATAAAATTCTTCAATGTCTTCTTCTGATGCCTCTGTAGTGGGTGCATAAATGATGGTCATATTCATTGGAGTCCACTCACTCTGAGAGAAATGATTCTGTCACTCACTGGATGATAACCTAATATATACAATGCCATCTTATTCCTGAGTAAGAAAGATACTTCATTTTTACGACTTGTCTCATGTCCTGAGTAATACACCATATAGTCTCCTGACTGAAAATGCCCCATTCCTGTCCATATAAGTTCACTTATTCCAATATATCCAGCTTCTTGCGCTCCATTTCCATCATTATTATTTCCAGCTTACCTTGGTTCATACTTCTAACATTCCAAGTTCCAATCCTGTGGTTTCTTGTGAAACAAGGAACCTCTCTTTTCCAACCAGCAACATCCGTGACCAAGCTTCCTTCCAGGTTTGACCTGCACACATCATAAAAACTAGTTCTACTTATGGAAGCACTCTGCTTCTTCCCCAGTTGTATGTTGGATGCCTTCAGGGCTGGGGTTCTTACCATTCAGTACCATATCGTACTTTCTCATTTTTGGCATGTTCATAGAATGTTATTGGTAAGGTACAGAGGTGGTCTGCCATTGCCTTCCTCTGGAATATTTTTTGACTTTCCAGTCTAGATCCGCACTGTTCTGTGAAAACAGGGGCACCTCTGGAAGGATGTGACTCTTCGCTACGCAGTATGGGCTTGGTAAAGAAGAGGCTAAGTGTCTGTATTAAAGATGTATTATGCATATCTTTACCCTGGAATAATTCCCAGTAAAGAAATTATCCCTTACCCCCAACAAATAGCCTACTTCTTTATTATTATTATTTAGGCCTCCATGGAGTCAAAAGTCTCATTGCGGGAGGTCCCTTCTAGGAAACACAAAATCTATCATACCACTGCTTAAACTCATTGACCGTGCTCGCTCTCACCACTCTATCAGACAATTCATTCCACAGTTCACCACCCTTCATGCAAAGAAGCCAGTCCTCACCCTCTTGCTCACAGCTTCCTTTCGTAACTTCCAGGGATGGACCCTTGTCATCACTCCTTCCTGCTGTTCAACCAAGCGAAAGAACTCCCCAGTGTCAACCCTATAACCACCTCTCAACGGTTTAAAAGTCTCAATCATATCACCTCTCCTTCTTCTATCTACCAAACTCTGCAGTCCATATTCCCAATGTTAGTTATGAAGATCAGCCCTGAAACCATCTTTGTTATCTGCTTCTGTACCCTTTCCAGAGTTAATTTATTCCCTACAAATCCTGGGGACCAAATCTGAGAACAATAGTCTAAGTGTGGTCTGATCAGTGTCTTATACGGCGGAATGATAACTCTTTTATTTCTGCAGGTCAGCGTCCTTCTCATTATTGCACCAATCCTCTGTGTCACCTTCACCACCTTTGCAATATGTCCCATGAATTTCAGGTTTTTATCACTCGTCAATCCCACATTTCTTGTCTCCCCTACTTCCTCCAGTACAACCCCTCCAATAAAGTATGAAGTGTCCCAAACCTTGAGACTAAATTTTGCTGCATTAAACCGATACCCTAATTCATTTGCCCATCTGTCTAGTTTATTCAAATCCTCTTGCAGAGCTACCACATCTCCACTATTACTAATAACCCTTCTCAGCTTCACATCATCTGCAAACAACTGAATATCCCCCTGCAATCCACTGACAATGTGATTAATATAAAGGTTACACAATATAGGTCCCAGTATTGAGCCCTGTGGGACCCCACTTATAACCTTCTGCCTCCGTGAAACTGCCCCACCATAGATAACTCTCTAATGCCTATCGGAAAGCCAATCCTGAATCCAGTTGTCCAATATGACATCCAAACCCATGTGCTGCAACTTAAATATCAGCTTATCATGTGGCACCCTGTTAAATGCCTCCGATAAATCCAAGAAAATGGCAGTATATGCCTTTCCTTCATCTGCTGCTCTTGTAACTTTATTATAAAATGCTAGCATATTACTAAAACAAGAGCATCCCTTAACAAATGTTGAATCTCACAGATAACATTACCCTCATCTGCCGATTGCTGTATACGGTGCCTCATTAATTTCTCCAAGATATTAACAACTACCGATGACACACAAACTGGCCTATAATTAGAGACTTCTAGTCTGCTACTGCCCTTATGCAATGGTACTCTTACCTTCCTTCCATTCGCTGGGCACCTTTCCCCATAACCAGATTTTCATTGAAAAGCTAGGTCAAAGGAGCTGTCAGTTCTTTAGCACATTCTCTCAAAACCTGTGGTGAAATACCATTCAGTCCCACAGCTTTACTGACATCCAGAGTACTCAATATTTGGAACACACTCTCCTCCTGCACCTTTAAACCTCGAACCTGCCCTATCTCTCTAGTATTAAAATTTACTCCTCCAGGATGAAATACAGTTCTCCAATAAAGTGTTCATTGAACAATTCCACTATGTCCTCTGCATCAGTCACTCTGTTCTCATTTTTATTCCATAATGTCATTCTTCCACAATCATTTCTCCTCCTACTGGCCACATATCTAAAAAATTCCCTAAGATTTTCTTTGGATCTTAGGGCCAATCTCTTTTCATAATCCAGTTTTGCCTTCCTTACCATACTAGTCACTCTCCTGGCATGTGTCTTATATTCTTAATGCATCTGCTCTTCACTTGTCTCCTTATATCTCTTCCATAGCCTCTTTTTCACATGCAATTCCTGTTTAATATTGTTTGTTATCCACTTCACACTAAATTGTGTCCTCTTCTTCACTTGTGTAATACAGCTTACTATTACTGCTAACAAATATTCCTTCACAATTTCCCAAGCACTAATGATATCCCGGCCTTCCAATTCTTCCCTCCATGAACTTCCCCAAGTTGATATCTACGACTATTATAATCACCTGCCTTATAATTCCACATACGTTCCCTTTTCTTTGATACTTCTGCATGTCTGTTCATCTTCCAAGTCAAAACCACATGGTCACTCTCTTGAACTGGTGGGAGAGATGTCATCTCAGTTATTATCAACTCTTTTGATGCTATGACCAAATATAAAACCCTTGAACCTCTTGTTCCCTCTATTACATGTTGCCTAAGACATCTGTCCCTCAAGAATTCTAGAATTTCCATTCCCTTATTGCTACATGCATCTTCCTTTCACAATTTCCATCCAATTTATACTGCTGTAGTTAAAATCTCTCATAACAATCATTCTTCTTGCACTCGCAAAGCTCAACTGTCTAAACATCTCCTGGTCCTCACCCTCTGTGCTCCTTGGTTTGTAGCAACACCAAACTAAATATCCTGTCTTGCCCACCTCTACCTCACACCATATGCTTTCAAAATCATTAGTGTCACTGCTTTCCAAAGTGCCCACCCTTAGAAGACATAAGCGATCACTTATCATAAGCAGTACTCCACCACCATGCTTTCCCTTCCTATCCTGCCGAAAAATGCTGTACCCTGCTACTTCTATTCTTATTATTATATCCTCTTCTTTCAACCACATCTCAATGTTCCCAATAATCTTTGGCCAGGCTGATGCTATCAGCACCACCAATTCTTCTCCTTTATTCCAGATACTCCTGGCATTAGTACAAAGCATAAAATGCCACTGTTTCTATACTAGCATTATCCCCTTTAGACTCCACTGGGCTCAGCATTACCTAATGTCGTCCCCCTTCTCCCAAGTACACATTCCCACAAGTGGCCACCTCTGCTGCCATCCACCCTGGGTATTCTAGTTTCCATGCATGGAAACTAGAATACCCACCGACTCATTCAGAACAGCAATCTCTCCAGATGCCTACGTCCTTCCTTATTCAAATGTAAGCGGTTTCTTGCATACAATTCCTTTCTGTCCTCAAAAGTCCTCCAAGCATCCACATATTCCAATCTTCTCTTCTGACACATTCTAGCTCTTATGCTAAACAATATTACTGCTCAGCTCGCCACTATCATACCTAGGCAACACACACACTATCTTTCCTCTTTACATCTTCTTTCGTACAACCTAAAGCAAGAACCTTATATCTCTAGTTCTTTTGTTCTAGCAGAACAAAATATACAATTGGGTGCTGCTATAGACCGGGTGATGGAGTGGATGGTGGGAATAGTATGCATAAGCAAATAGAAGAAATGAATGGAAGGAGGGTAATTATTATGGGTGATTTCAATTATGGTAATATTGACTGGAAAGAGGAGAGGGCACATGGGAGGAAGGAATTGGATTTTATGCAGTTATTAAGGGACAACTATCTACGGCAACATGTATTGGAAAATACCAGGGGGCAGAGAGTGCTGGACCTAGTAATTGCAACTGAGAATGTGGCTGTAACGAACATGACCTTGTTGCCACCAATTGGTGAGAGTGACCATAAGGTCATGACTTGGGAGGTGGCTAAAGGAGTCGAATTTACAATTAAGACAGGGTATATGTGGAATTACCGGGCTGGTAAGTATGACAAGCTTAGGTGTGTGCTTGGCTCAATGCCATGGCATGTAAAACTGCAAGGGCTGGATGTTGATGGTGCATGGGAGGTGGTCAAGAACTGTTTGCAGGAGGCAATGGTTGACTGTATACCAAGAGTCCGAATAATAAATCAGGTAGGGGTTAAATGGATGAATAACACTATTAAGCTTGAGCTGCAAAAAAAGAAACAATTGTGGAGGGAATTTAAGGAGAAGGGTGACCATCAGGTGCATGAACAGTATAAAGCTCAGGCCAGGATGGTAACAAGGGTGGTAAGAAAAGCAAAAGCAGATTACGAAAGGAAATTGGCCATGCAGGCTAAAGAGAATCCCAAACAGTTTTTTCAATATGTTGCAAGTAAAAGGGAAAATGCTCATGGTAGAATGATCTTAAAAAATGCTGAGGGTAGGGAGGTAACTGAATCAGTCGATGTTGTGGAATTACTGAGCAAGCACTTTGCAAGAGTATATCATCCAGGTGGTGGCTTTGTGGAAATGGAGGAACCAACAGCTTATACTGGAATTGTGATGAATGAGGTAGAGGTAACTAGTCTATTACAGAACCTCAATGTCAATACATCTGTGGGATTGGATGGTATACCAGCTCGTGTCGTACGTGAAGCGGCCAAAGAATTGTCAGTGCCCTTGACCATTATGTTTAATTTGAGCCTCAGGACTGGGTCAGTCCCAAGGGGGTGGAAAGAGGGGAAAATAGTTCCACTGCACAAAGGTGGTTCCAAGGCTGCTGTTGAAAATTACCGGCCAATCAGCATAACAGGAATCATTATCAAGGTCTTAGAGAAAATAGTCAAGAGGAAAATACAAGATTGGATAGAAGAAAATGGGATACTGTATCGGGGACAGCATGGTTTTGTGAAGGGTAGGTCATGCCTCAGTAACTTGCTCACGTATTATAACACAGTGACGGCTGAACTGGATAAGGGTAATGGGTTTACAGTGATTCTGCTGGACCTTGCTAAGGCCTTTGACAGGATACCACATGGAATTCTAATCAGTAAATTGCAGCATATGGGAATGGACATAGGGTTGGTGAGATGGATAGGAGGGTGGTTGACGGAGAGATATCAGAGAGTGGTTTACTCAGGAGTAGAGTCCACAAGACGGCCTGTGACTAGTGGTGTACCACAAGGATCTGTTCTTGGACCACTGCTGTTTAATTTGTTCATAAATGATATAGGAAAGGATCTGAGAGGAACAGTTCATTTGTTTGCGGATGATGCGAAGTTGGGTAGGGCAATAGTGAATGCAGATGACGTCAAAATTTTGCAGGATGATTTGGATAGATTGGAGGTCTGGGCTAGGGAGAATGGATGTCAATTTAATGTGGCAAAATGTAAGGTTATGCATTTTGGGGTGAAAAGATGGGAGGCAGTTTACTGCATTGGTGGAACCGTGCTCCAGGAAATTGATGAGGCACGAGATTTAGGAGTGTTGGTGGATAAGGAATTGAAATTTAGGGGACACATTGCAAAAGTGGCCAAATCAGCTCATCAAATCACTTGGTTGCTGAAGAATACGTTGACAAGCAGAGACAAGCAGGTTATTGTTCCTCTGTATCGAGCCTTGATAAGACCTCATCTCGACTACTGTGCTCAGATTTGGTCACCTAGGTTTCTTCTTGATGGGGAGGAGGTGGAGAGGATCCAGAGGCGAGTGACCAAGATGATAGCAGGTCTGTGGAATGAACCGTATGAGAACAGGTTGAGGATTTGTGGGTTGCAAAAATTGGTTGATAGGCGGAGGAGGGGAGATATGATTGAGACATTCAAATTACTGAAGGGTTTCTATAAAATTAATTCAGAAGATATTTTTGAGAACAGGGCTGGTTGTGGGAGGACTAGGGGACATCCATGGAAACTGGGCAAAAGTGTGGTTAGTAAAGGTGTTAGAGCTGGGTTCTTTACTTTTAGAGTAGTGAATGAGTGGAATGCGCTCCCTAAGTCTGTGGTGGATGCTGTGACAGTGAATGAGTTTAAGGCGAGGTATGATAGATACTGTATGAATGTCGAATAGTTGTGATGAAAATGATTTGGGGCCTCCCTCGATGAGTCTAATGACTCCCTGGAGTTGCCCGTAATAATAATAATAATAATAATAATCTCTTACCGCCCAATTTACATTGTCTCTCAAGTCATTCATTCCTACCATCACAATTATCTCATCCACCCTTTCACCCCTCTTAATTGCCATAGCCACACTTTCTCTCGTACTTCCTGGCAAACAGTCCTGACATCCTATCTTGCACACCACAGATCATTGAGTTCCCATACATTACACCTCTTATCCCCCTGTTCCTCGATTGCTCACCTGCATCCCTCTCTCTCTCTTCCAACACTTTTTCTCTGTGTTCCCCTACTTACCTGCCTTCCTGACATCACTCTATCCCTGGTTCCAGTGCTCCCTTGCTTTCTTCTCATTCCCTCCCTTCTACTGTTTCCATTCTCTCCCCTTCTATCATTCCCATAACTCTCTCTTATTCCCTCTCTTCCACTGATCCTATTCTCTCCTCTTCTATCATTCCCATAACTCTCTCTCATTCCCTCTCTTCTACTGTTCATATTCTCTTCTCTTCTATCATTCCCATAACTCTCTATCACTCCAGCTCTGATTCACCTTTCATGCATCTCTTTTATTCGCCAAATCTCATCTTTCACACTTCTCATTTCATTCCCTAGACATCCCACCTGCTCTTTCAGCTCATCTATCTCTCTCTGCAAGTCAGCCACTCTTGTTTGCCATTCACCCTCCCAATTGAGACCATCTCCAAAAACTTCACAATCATTCAACCTTTCCACTTTTCACTCTCATTGTTTCATTCATATTTCTCTTGCTATTCTCGTCCTCTATCATACCGCTCATCTCTCTACGTGGAGAATCTCCTGCCTCTGACTCGAGGTCAGTTATAGTCATCTCTAACTCACCAAGTTCTTCCCATTGTCTGCATTTTGCACATATATACGTATTTCCTCTTCTCTCACCTGCCACATATACAACCACTGTGATGCATGCCACAGAATCTCTTATTATATCAATCAAAATGGAGTCTTTAAAATGGGGGAGGACTTGCCGATATGCCATTTGCAATTTTAGCTGTCACTGCCACCATTATTCAAAATGGTGTCGAGGAACTATTACAACTAAATGCTAACTAAGTGCGAGTATAACTATATAAGCGTCCCACCTAAATGTCCATAGATTATCCTGCTCTTATCATTATTATCCAAGACCCTATGTGTGGTTAACCTAGAATATGTGACAATAAAAAGCTAGTTCAGAGTGAAGAAGTTTCTGCTTGATAATTAAAAAAAAAAGAAAGCTGGAGAGGGGTGATGCCACTTTAGACTGCTAAAACTCAGTGTTATACAGGAAAATGAAAATCATCTACTGCCTAATGAATTACCCATGACAGAGTGGAATTCAAATCAGCACTCCACTGATACCAAAGCCAAACTATTGTCCATCCTGTTACTCAGGCTGAAGTTTATATTATGTTTCTCAGAGTGCGATCTCTGATTTGACCTGTTGAATTATTATATATAATAATATATATATCATATACCGGCCTAGCTTAGATATATATCATATACACTTCCTTAGACTATAATAAATTTAGTTTAATCCTTTATCCAGGTGTGAGCAAACAAAGTTTGCACCTGAAAGTATCTTCAGGACTGGGGTAAGGTGGTACAACACCAGGCAACTCATTGCAAAGTGTGAACAAACAACTTGGATAAAGGATTAAACTAAATTTATTATAGTCTAACCAAGTGAAAAATAAACTTTCAACATCTTTCTCTAAATCCAGAGTAATTTAATAAAAAGGTGGCACACCATTTGGCAACTCCTATAGGTAGAGATGACCTTGCTAATGCTTCTGCCTCGTATCTCCACTTGGGCCTGGCTCCCACTGAAGAGACCTCAATAAAGGTCGAAACTAGTCTGGGTAGTGGCCCTTCCCTTAATGTATAACATTATACATTAAGGGAAGGGCCACTACCCAGTGGCCATTCAACATTATACAAGGAGATGTGTTTTGCATTATGGGAGATACTGGGATAGGAGTGATGTTATCTTGCTCCACCTTTGCAACGAGTTGCCAGGTGTTGTACCACCTTACCCCAGTCCTGAAGATACTTTCAGGCGCAAACTTTGTTTGCTCACACTTGGATAAAGGATTAAACTAAATTTATTATAGTCTAACCAAGTGAAAAATAAACTTTCAACTTCTTCTGCATACATTCATTCACCCAAGTATAGATACACTCTCTCCCAATATGGACTGGGTCACCATGGGAGTAGCAGACCCAAACCTCCCTCAATGGGAGAGGCCTTCACCCTGCAGTGGGTATAAAAAATAGGCTGTTTATCATCATATGTTATTATTATAAATTTTAATGCTCCTAATTTCTTGGGAAGACTTAATGATTTTGTGGCCTTACAAGAGGACTCAAATAGATTGTATGAGCAGTGTAAAGTTCTGAAATCTAGTAGACAACTAGGATTCAAAGTATACACTTGGCAAGAAAAATTTTGAGGAGGTAGAGGAGACAAGAGACCTTGGAGTGGTGGTGGACTCAATAGTATATGCTGAAATAAAGGGGTTCTGGTTCCATTGTATAAGGCCTTGATTAGGCCTCATGTGGATTATTATGTGCAGATTTTGTCCCCTGGGTTTCATGGTGATGAGGATATTGGAAAGAGCTAGACAGGTAAATGGTCTTTGGGATGTGGGATATGAAGATAGGATGACGAGAGGCAGTATGGTGGAGACATTTAAGTTGGTAAAGAGTTTTTACCAGATAATGTGGAAGAAATTTTTCATAGAATGAGAGAGGGAGTAAAACAAGTGGACATCCATAGAAGCTGTATAAGGAGGGTATTAGCAGGAATAGGGAACAGGTTACACCCTCCTTATACAGCTTCTATGGATGTATAAGGAAAGTGTGAGCAGGGACATAGGGAGCAGGTTAATTGCATAGAGAGTGGTTGGTGAGTGGAATGCATTGCTTAACTCTGTGCATGCAGATACAATAAATTAATGAGTTTAAAACATGGTTTGATGGGTTCTGTGTATATCTCCTGTAATGTGTCTTTTGACTCCATGGGGTTCTGGTATTAATAATAATAATTATCATATATAATTGTGACATTTGATTGACCATATATGACAATAATTTAAGTATTTTGAAAAAAATGTAGATTGGAATGGTTCAGTGACCAATTGAAAAGAAACATGGAATTAAATACACATGCAATGATTTATAATTAGCTTTCACCTACCTCCTAATGCTTCATCAAAAGGAAAGTATGATAACAGTACAGCTCTTAGGTTATGAAAAAAGCACAAAAATAAGAAGAGGACTATTATTTCTAATTCACAAAATTTAAATATATATATATATATAGTTAGTTAGGAATGAACTGTGTTATCACTTCAAATGGTTAATGAGGATAACAGAGAATGACACTCCTCCGGCACTTTGACTTTTGCTAACAATGATTGTTACTTAGATTTGAAAAATTTATGAAAAACGTTTATGTGAAAATCTTTCATAATCATAGGAGATATTTGCAACTATCTTCTGATTTTGGGGTTGCTACCAAAGTCATGATCAGATAGTAATAATAAGATAGATATTGTTTTTGTGTTCTTGTTTTTGGAACAAGAACAAGAACTGAAATATGGTTGGCAATATCTGAAATACAGTTGGCAGGATCAATGCTGGAGAGATTCTACAGAAAATAGTGGGAGATCAGGGGTGAACCAGAGGTCATTCCTGGCAACTGTATAAAGAGGATGTGAGTAGGGGAATGAGAAGCAGGTTTTTTTCATGCAGAGTTGTGAATGATTGGAATGCTTTGCCTGAGAGTGTGGTGGCTGCCGAGAATTTGAGTGTGTTTAAAGCATGGTATGATGAGCTGTGTGTGTGTGATAAAAGGACCTCCTAGATGAGTCTTTGACTCCATGGGGTCTTGGGTAATAATAGTAATAATAATAATAGGATAATCTGTGGACATTTAGGTAGGACAAGAAGTAGGCTATTTGTTGAAAGGCAGAATGCAAAAAGAATGGAAGAAATAATTTGTCCATTCTTCCACCTTCCAAATTTTAGACTAATGTCCAAACACAGAATTCATTTTGACAGTATCATCATCATTATTATTCTCACATCAAGTTCCATGGAGTCAGTTGACTTGTGCGAGGTTTACTCAACCAACAATATATTTATTGTATTGAACCTTAAAATCCTTAATACTCCCAGCATTCACAACACATTCTGATGATGAGTTTCACTTGCCCACAATTCTCGTTAAAAATCTACCCCCACACCCCTTCTTCACCACACCTTTACACACCTTCCAAGGATGGCTCCTTGTTCTTCATCTCTCACCTTCTGCTCTTTTTATAATGCTCTCTGTATTAATCTGATAAAATTCCCTCATAACTTAAACATGCCTATCATATCACTTCTTTTCTGTCTGTTCACCAAATTCTACAATTCACATTTCTTTAACCTGTCTCCATATTGCTTATGATCAATATTCCAGAGTCTCCATATTGCTTTGGTCACTTGTCTCTGGATACGCTGTTTCCACATTGCATTGAAAACTGAGTGATCATATCTGAGCACAGCACTGTATAAAGCACTGGTCCGACCAATGCTTTATACAGTGCTGCAACCACCTCCTTATCATAAGCAGCAATGCAATCTGGTCTCTAAACCTCAGTCCACTGTCAACCTTCACAATCCAGATCTTAAATCTCGTCCACGTCCTGATAAATTACGCAGCTTTATGCTACTCCAAAGTGCAACATTCTGCACTTTTTAATATATTAAACTGTAACTCCACTCATTTGTTCAAGCTAAAAGCCTATTCAGATCTTCCTGAAGGGAAGATTTTAACGTCAGCAATGCTCCTTATAATTCTCCCAACTTTGCATCTTCAACAAACAACTGAATGATTCCCACTCAGTCTACATGAAATATAAGTTCAACCAGTGAAAGCCCAAGAACGGATTCCTGATACACACCACTCCTTACCCTTCTTTCTTGAGACACTGTCACATCATACATAACTTGCTGGTATCATTCAGAGAACCAGTTTCCAATCCATTTAATGAATCTATTATCTCTTCCATCCTCTGTAGCTTGTACACCAAACCCTGATCTTTTACAAATCCATGTTGACCATCATAAAGAATACTATGTCCTTCAATCCAGTCCTGTTTTCTTTTCCTAACAAACCTCTCCACTACCTTGACTACTGTAGATATATAGACTGGTCTATAATTAGAAACTACTGTCCTAGAATGATACTTGTGGAGTGGTACTATTTTGCCTTCTTTTCATGCCTCAGGAACCTTTTCCACTGCAAGATATTCATTAAATAATAAGTTTGAGCAGGGAGCGTCTCGGCCTTCTTTTCATGCCTCAAGACCCTTTTCCACTGCAAGATATTCATTAAATAATAAGTTTGAGCAGGGAGCGTCTCATGCATAGGCACTGCGGAACTGCAGCGCCCCCAATTTTTCTCGATATATAAATATATTTATTAATTTATTTATATTTGCTTATATTATTTAATTTTATCATCAACAATCCTATACAATTCTCTTATTTTGTATAAAAAAATAATAAAAATCCATCTTGTAGCACTTAGGAGGACGAAGGACGCTAGCAGCACTGCGTTTACCACAGTGTCATATTGCTAAGTGCACAAGCATATGCACGTTATAGTGAAATACGAGCTATTAGCGTAATGCGCCACTGTCCTTCACGCAGTTGCACTGTTGTTTATATGCAGTTTGTGCCAGTAGTAGAGTGTTTGTAGTGCTTATCGTGTTTACTCCGTCTCTTTAAATATTTGGACATTACAATTAACGACATAACATTTGTTATAGTTTTTATTTTAGAACATTATTTGGGTTATGATAATGGATTTTATTTTTAAGTAATTTTATCGATAATAAACATTATTTTTTCATGAAACAAAACAAGAAGAATATATTTTATTTTTAAATAATTTTGAATTATACCAAACTGTATAATTTTATCGATAATAAACAATATTTTTTCATGTTTAATTTTTTTTTAATTTTTATCACAATTTTGATATTTTATCCAAACATGTATACACTCTACTTACAGTGTGTATGTATATTTCAAAAGTTGCAGCACCCCCACGATTTCAATCCACGAGTCACCACTGGTTAAGAGTATAGGTATTTCTTTTGCACATTCCTTAAAAATGCGTGGTGATATACAGTGGTGAGCTATGGAGTCAAAAAAAAAGGCTTAACTTAGCCCTTATAATACTTATATTGCGACTTTGTAGAGCTTCTGAGAGATATGATAATACCTGTAGGATATCAATCATTAATGCTAGATCTTTAAAAGATTCCAAATTGAGAAGTCAGTTTTAAAAGCCCTTATATTTATCGTTCGATGCAAAATGCTTGCATAAAGCTGGGCAATTTCTCCACAAAGCAAGAGCCATTCGTAAACTGCAAGCTGCTCATCATGGTCCAAACACACAGTCGATCTTTAAAATTTCGATACCAAGGTCTTTTGCAATCGTATTTAATTCTCGTTGATTTTTTGGTGATTGACGATAAAAATCATATAATTTATCCATAAATATTTCAAAATTATTTATTTATTTAATGTTTTTTTTTTTTTTTTGAATCGTCTAATGCTAAGTGTAAACAATGATCGCAATGCCAAATCACAGTGTTGGGAAATTTTTGTAGAAGTTGGATTGCAACACCTGATTTGTTTCCTAACATTACACTAGCTCCATCAGAACAAAATGCAATGAAATGATTTTTTATATAGTTATCAGAAAATCTATATGAATTTAAAGTAGCAATTATAGTAGCACATATACATTCCACGGTGGTATTTTCTAGTTGTATAAGATTATTAAACATGAAGAACAAGGGGCTCGCAAATTTGAGAAAAATTTAACAAAGGGCTTGCACGAGCCCCTTATAGCTCATCACTGGTGATATATCTTCCAATCCTATAACCTTATTTAGCATCTAACCTAATACATACCTGATACATTTCTGACTCTTTCACCTGTAATTCCCTAATACTTGACTGTCCTCTACTTGTTCCACGACATCGTTTATACCAATATTATATCATATACACTCATAAAGTACTTATTAAATAACTCCATTATGTCCCTTGCAATGGTTACTTCTATAATTATCAACCAGTGTTAACCTTCCATAATAATTTTTTTTCTTATTGCCATATTGCAGAAAAATTCACTTGAATTATGTTTTGCCTCACTGGCCAGTCTTCTCTTATACTACAATTTTTCTCTTTCTTTGCTATGCTTGTTACCTTTCTAGCATGCACTTATTCCTTATGCATCTGATCACCTTTCAGCCGTCTTGTACCTTCTCCATAGCATCTTCGAAACTACACTATTTGGCTGATTTCACTTTTCACTTTTGCTCTGTTTATTTGCTTAACTCTTGGTATACAGATCAGCATTGCTTGTATGATGATTCCTAACAACTCCCATGCTCTATTAACTTATTTTCTTCACAGCTCTAACCAAATATTCTTGCTAGTTGAATGCACAGAGATTGTCATAATCTCCATTATAATTCCACATATATGGGGCGACTGACTAAGGTAGTTTCTGACCTCTGGAATGTCGAGTATGAGGAAAGATTGAAAAGATGTAATTTGCAGAGACTAGTGGAGAGAAGGAAGAGGGGAGATATGATAGAGACCTACAAGTTGGTAAGGGGTTGCTATAGGATCAATGGTGGAGAAGTTCTACAGCGAATAGTGGGAGATCAGGGGAGAACCAGAGGTCATCCCTGGAAACTGTATAAAGAGGGTGTGAGTAGGGGAGTGAGAGGCAGGTTTTTTTCGTGCAGAGTTGTGAATGATTGGAATGCCTTGCCTGAGAGTGTGGTGTCTGCAATTAGTTTGAATGTGTTTAAGACCCGGTATGATGAGATGTGTGTGAGATAAAAGGACCTCCTAGATGAGTCTTTGACTCCATGAGGTCTTGTTTAATAATAATAATAATAATAATAATAATAATATAATTTTTTATGACAGTATCCTTCTCTTGTTTGATTGCCTCCCAAACCAGTACCTCATTAATGACTACATCATGTGAAGACATCCCCAAATCGAACACTCTAAAGCCTGGAGTTACTTCCATCACCTGTTTCTTAAGATAGTTATTTCTCAGAAATTCAACAGATTCACTCTCCTTGTTCCCATATGCTAACTCCCCTGTCTCCACATTTCTATAATTAGAATCTCCCATCCAGACCACCTTATTTTTACATACCAAACCAATTTGCTTAAATTCTTTCTTTTAAGGTTACATGGTGGTCAGCATTCATCATGAAGAATTTATGCAGACAAAACACATGTGTTAGAATTCTAACGTGTGTTGTGTCTCCATAAATTCTTCACCATCAGTTTGCCTAAATATTCCACAAACAGTGCTCGTTACATTCCCCTTGCCTATAACAACATCATATTAGATATACTGTTCTGTTAATTTCAACCTTACACCAAACCAAAAATCTTCACATGCTTCCATTTTTCACCTTCCACTCTTAGTGGACACAGTTCCTTTGCAATCATTAACAGCACCCCCCCTTCTTCTTCTTCTTCTTATTATTATTATTATTATTATTTGACACCTCCAGGGAATCCAAAGACTCATCGAGGGAGGGCACCTGCTCTACAACTGTGTCTCCACCACTCAATCCACCAATTGACCGCAACTACACCAATATCACCTACCGCCAACTATCACCACTACTATTTCCACAGACAATCACAAACATCCATGCCCATGGCAGGATTTGAACCTGCAGCCCTTTGGCTGGAAAGTGGATAAGTTAACCACTCAGCCAGCCTGGCTGGCCAAATCTTCCAGTAAATTCTATCCCTCCATTTCTGTTTTCAACAGTATATTATTCTCAGACAACCAAGTTTTGCTTAAACCAGTTATCTTTAGTCATAATGGCTCAATCAATGCAACAAACTTGGTTCCCTTATTTCTGATACTCCTTACATTAGTATGTAAACATAGAAATCCAACTCTCTTTGAAGCCATCCCACAACATAACATATTCTCTACCTTAAACCACTCCATCTTCCTTTCAAATTCACTTCATATATTCACAAACTGAACACCCTCTGTCTCACACAACTCAGCCATTCTTTATATCTTCCCTCCTTGACTTACTCTTATCATACAATCAATGTGTGTGTGTGTGTGTGGAATATGGATCAGCATAGAAATCGAATGGATCAGGATATGAGGGAAGATAGACGAGACTGAGGAGAGATATGGGGTAAACAGTGATAAAAGTGATTAGACAAGGGTAAGGTCAGTTGGAAATTCACAACCAACAGGTGACTTGGATAGGACTGATTATGGACCTAAAAATGAATTACTGTGTTTATTTACAAATGCAAAGAGCATCAGAAATAAGGGAGATGAAATTGTTTCATTCATTAACTTTATTCATCCAAAAATTGTTAAAATAAGTGAAACATAGTTGAATCAGGATGATATCCTGAGGGTAATAGAAATGGAATGGTATTGAATTTTTTGCCAGGATTGAAAGGAAAAGAAAACAGGTGGATGCTACTGATGATAGCAAGGGAATTATGTCCACATAAGGTAGACATGAAAGGCAGAAATATTGGCAATGGTTTTGAGTCAGTATGGTGAGAGGTGGAGGTTTACAGAAAGAGATATTTATTGGATGTTGCTATAGGACAGGTAATATGATGTGATGAAGAAATGTATAAGTAACTTGGGTTATGAATAAGGAAAATGTGATTCTTATGGGTGATTTTAATTATGGAAGTATAGATGGAATGAAGAGATATCATTTGGGAATAAAGAAAATGAATTTCTTGAGAGACGATTATCTTAGGCAGTACGTAAAGGAGGGCATGTGCCCTCCTTTACATACTAAAACTGTCACTACTCATGTGAGTAGTGAAAGTTTTAGATCTGATCATTTCATAAAAGAATGTGATTGTGAGTAGGGTTTCACACTTTTATCTAGTTGGTGAGAGTGATCATGAAGTGATCACCTGGGTTGTGGTAAGACTTCTATAAGGAAAGGATATATGTGAAACTAAATGGCCAGTGATTATGAAATGCTTAGGAGACAGCCGGAACTATAGCATGAAATGAGGAGTTAAACAGAAAGGCAAGTAAATGCTGCTTGAGAAATGACAGAGAGACACTTAACAGAATCAACATCTGAATGTATTCTTGAAGGTGAAAAGGCTAAATAAAGTCGGTGTCAAA